>NC_061847.1:15189311-15226811 GCF_019202785.1 Penaeus chinensis | reverse complement strand
AAACTTACCAGCGCCTTCGTCGCCATGACTAAATCAACAGTGTATGGTAGAGATAATAGATGGGAATGGTACCGTCACAACGCTTTCACCGCTTATATACCTGCCTAAGCCGACTCCGCCCCCTGGAGAATCCAGATATCATATGCATTATTTGCTCTAATATATATATATATATATTTGTCTTCCTCATTTGTAGATTACTTCGGGACATTGTTAAGACTGAAACATATGAAACAGTCAAATATACATATTATTTTGACAGGTTAGTTATAATTTTTAGAGGTAAATGGCAACTCCTCCAGCTTTAACCGTATTCCCTCTTTAACCTTGAACATCTCTAACGCAAGATCAAACATTCATCATAGGGCAGCACAGCTTGAGAATTAGGGTAAAGGGAACATCTTTAACAATCGTTAACTAACTAGAATTTTATATATTTTACTATTATGTTATATCATTCATGACGAAAATATTAGAAAAATAATTCAGCTTGCCTGTGGATACAGTCAATGCTACTTACAAAAGTAGGTATATAAAAGTATTCAAAGTATCATACAATTATATCAAAGTGAATAGAAATGCATCCGTAACTCGTTATAACTTGTCCATGTGACATTTCAGTTCGCCAAATTGACCGAACGGAGGTGTTGTCGGTGATGTGATGACTTTTATCAGATTATTGCACAGCATACAGATAGTAGTTTCGGTGATTCGGTGTCTTGCAGTTGCAGAAGGTTTTTTCCTCAGTGTTAATGAATGTTAGGCTGAAATTCTGCATTATTTTTGTAGATTCTGATAACTGTGATGAGCAAAAAAGTGTGTCTGTAACATTAATGAAGGCTACGCTACTGACTAACAGCGAGAGCCAGGAGAGCCAATACCGTAGGTCTACTATTTGGCAACATATAATTTAGATTAGGGCTGACAGAAAGATGGCTCGCATGCAATTAGTTGCAATGCTGTAATTCAGAAACTGGAATACCTGGCACGCAGTGTAAATGCTAACAAAATACTGGGCTATTTATTTGTTCCTAGAGTAAACTACTACAATGTATACAAACACACACACACACACGGTCACACATTCTGTGTCTGGGACTTGGTGTGTGTATAAATAAATAAATTATACATATTCAAACACACACACACATTCTGTGTGTGGGAGTTTGTGTGTGTATAAATTAATATATATATATATATATACATATTCAAACACACACACACACACACACACACACACACACATACATATATATATATATTATTTTATATATACATAAATACTTACATGTATATACATGTACACACACACACACACACACATATGTATATTCACATAAATACATACGTGTATATACATATTTGTATTTACATGCACACATTCACGTACACACACACACACACACAAACACACACACACACACACACACACATATATATATATATTATATACATTATATATCTATTTATATATCTGTACATATATATAATTATTTATCTTTTTATCTATCTACACACACACACATATATATATACATATATATTATGCATTATATATATATAATATATATTATATTTATATATATACACACACACACAAATATATATATATATATATATGTATTTGTATATATACATATATATACATATATATGCATATTCTCTCTCTCTCTCTAGTTATGTATATACATATATATCTATTTACCTACACACACACACACACACACACACACATGAATAAGTGTATACAAACATCCACATATCTATCTATTTCTATATATATATATATATGTGTGTATGTATCTGTGTGTGCATGCGTGCGTGAGTGTGCACACACACACACACACACACACACACACACACACACACACACACACACACACACACACACGCACACACACACACACACACACACCACGCATAATATATATATATGTATATATATATATATATATATATATATATATATATATATATTTGCACATCATGAGACATCGGGTAAAGAGAGCATCTTTACCCGAAAATGAATCGTACAATGGTTTACCATGAATCCTGAACTACAATCGTTAACCAAATATGTTATATATTCTAATATTCGGTTATATTATTCATAACGAAAATTATTAGAAAACTTGTTAAGTAGTTATGACAGTGGAGGTGGTAACACACACACACGCTCACACATATATATATATATATAATTCCTAAATGTCTGCCACTGTATGCGAGGTTAACAGACGCATACACGCAAATACACGCCTTTCCACTCCGGTGGCTCTGATCGTACGAGTCCATTGTAATGGTAATGGTAGCTTCGAATACAAATAGCCTTGATTTGAGAACAAATGTCGCAAGTTGTTGTCCTGAAGAAGAGAAATAGTTTTAGCAAAATTGAAGACCTACAAAGACAAAGACAAAAGAAACAAACAAAAAAAAAAAAAAATGTTGATAATTGCATTATAAGATCGGAAAGGGAATGTTGGGGTAGTATTGGTGATGTGAAAGGAAAGCATGCATAAAGATTCACAAACACACATATGCAGAAAGGAAATTTCGTCGATGTCTGAAGTGTGACTGAAGCAGCACCGTAGGGGATGCTGACAACCGAATGAATCTAGTGGCGGAAGTGGTTATTGTGCTTCAGGTGTTGGTGGTTAGTGGATGCCGTCAATTTGGTGCGCAAGTGAAGAAGTGATTACCTGAATGTTTGAATTTCAAAATTATTCACAGATGCGTGTCTCTTCTTTTAGGTGGATGTACGTTAATCATATATAAATCGAATCAACGGTGAACCACGATACAGAGAGCAACGCGGTCCACCGAAGACTGTGAAAGGAAGAGCGTGATGGGCCACGCCCGCGGTCTGAGGGCCGCCGCAAGTAGAGCAATCCTGGATGCGACGGTCGGAAAGCGAAAGTTACATCTGTTTGAATAATTACTGTGTTCGTCTAGGGTAAATGCGCAGGGGAATTACGCGGCCGGAATCGGAGAAATTGTTATGACAGACGACATAAGTCAGCTGATTGTACTCCAAGAACATAAAAACACCACACGAACACATAAAAAAACACAATCCAAAGCGATTGTTATAGATAAAAGTAGTGTTTAGCTGTGTCATAATCATATAAACTACTGTATGTATATTATCTCTGACAGTTAAAGTTTACTAAGATATCTCAATAATTTTGAGAATATGAACAGAAATATAAATGTTGAATGTTCCCTTAGAAAGCCAGCTTGTAGAACTTCTATTCTACCTGGCCTAGTAATTTAAAACAAACAACAGTAATAGCAGCAGAAACAACAACAAACAGGAGTTTACAGTTATGAAGACGCTACACTTAACCGCATAATATTCGACTTTTTAACACCTGTGGTTCATCTAGCACTGACTATGTTTAAACAATCAACAATCATAGTTGATGGCGAAAAGTAAGAGGAAGGATTAGCTTAACGTGATGGGCTGAGGGCACGTCGAGAGAAAGCCGCCTATGGCACAGCCCTGACGAAGATTTTCTGCTCGGGGCACCAAGGAGAGGCGGCAAGGAACGGCAGGGTGTGGTCGCGGGTGCCCCTCCTGTCAGAGAAGACCTTGGCGGGCAGTCAACATAGACTTATGGAATGAAAGTGGAAGGAAGGCTTGCGTGACCATGTGTGGATAACATAACATAACAGCATGAATAATAATGCGATAATAATCATATGGAAGTTAATGGTGATGGTGATTATAGTAATAGGACGGCGATAATGATGATGGTAATGATGAGGATAAAAGGGATATAGTGTGCTGACCGTCAGCTTCACTGCAGACACCGTGGCATCTACGGCTACAAGTCTGTAAACTCTGTATTTCTGCATTTTTCTCATATATATTCTGCGGCTTATAGGATATATACAGCATACGGTTTCTGTTATCCAGAGGACAGCTTAATCTGTCTGTCTGTCTCTCATTGTTTATATATATATATATATATATATATATATATATATATATATATATATATGTGTGTGTGTGTGTGTGTGTGTGTGTGTGAGTGTGTGTGTGTGTGTGTGTGTGTGTGTGTGTGTGCGTGCGTGCGCGTGTGTTTATATATATATTTTATATGTGTATGTATATATTATATATATATATATATATATATAATAAGTGTGTACACACAAATTATGCCTATTCTGGAAGGTATGCATACATCCGTTCTTGTTGGCTATTAATGCTTGTATTAATAGCCGCAGGATAAGTAAACTTATCCTACTTAGCCCGCTGTTAGTTTATCAAGACCAGCTCTGGATTGATTAAGTAAGAATAAATATATCACAAATATTTCACCCAACAAGGAATCAAACCTTATCGCTAGTATAAAGGTTTAATAAACACGACATTCAGGTGCCAGTGGCTAAGCAGTGCCTCAGGAATCTTCTCACTCTCAGCTCCTCGCACCTGAAGCACGTCAGAAACCTCGTCTCCTCGCACCTAAAGTTCGTCAGAAACCTTAGCTCCTTGCACTTAAAGTTCGTAAAAACCTCAGCTTCTTGCGCCTGAAGTTCATCAGAAACCTCTGCTCTTTTCACCTGTAGTTCGTCAGAAACCTCGCCTCATCGCACCTAAAGTTCGTCATATTATTATTGTTATTATTATCATTATTAGTATTATTGTTATTATTGTTATAATCATTTTGAATATGATTACTACTATTACTACTATCATTATCATTATTACTGTTATCATTATTATTAGTATTATCATTATCATTGTTATTCATATCATCATTATAATTTTGAATATGATTACTGCTATTACTACTATCATTATCATTATTACTGTTATTATTATTAATATTATTAGTATTATCATCATTATCCTTTTTATTATCATTATCATTACTATTATCATTATTATTATTACTATCATTATTACTATCATAATCATTATCTTAATGTTGTTGATATTGTAATAATGATAATAATGATAATAATAATAATAACAGTAATAAAAAATATTTTTAATTTAATTATACTCATCAGTATTATTGTTATCATTACCGATATTATTATTATGTATTGTTTTGTTATCATTATTTTGATTGTGATTAAGATTGTTATGATTTACATAATGATGATGAAGATCCTTATTATCATTATCATTATTCATATTCATATACATAGTATTACCATTATCATTATTATTATTATGATTACTACTATCATTATAATTGTTATCATTATTATGATTAGTATAAATGTTTTCATTATAATAATTTTGTATCATCATTGTTATTATCATAATTGTTTTGATTTTATTACTGTTTGTATTATAATAGTTATTAATGATAATACTGACAATGGTGATGTTAATGATAATAAAAATAATAATGCTGATAATAATATCATTATTGTTAATATTATTATGATTACCATGATTATTATCATTAAAATTACTATCATTGCTTCATTGCCATTATCATTATCACAATCCTTTCATTATCATCATCATTATTATTATCATTTGCATCATCATCATCATCATCGTCAACATCGTCATCATCATCATCATCATCAATATCGTCATTATTATTATTATTATTATTATCATTATTATTATCATTATTATTATTATAATTATTATTATTATTATTATTATTATTATTATTATTATTATTATTATTGCTGTTGTTATTGTTGTTATCATTATTTGTGTCATTATCATCATTTTTATCATTGCTACTGCTACTACTATTATTATCCTTATTATTATTATTATTATTATTATTATTATTATTATTATTATTATTATTATTATTATTATTATTATCATTATTATTATTATTATCATTATTATTATTATCATTATCATCATTATTATTGACATTATTTTATTATTATTATGATTGTTATTATTATTGTTAATATCATCATTATCATTATCATCATTATTATCATCACCAGTATTGGTATTCATACCATCATTATTACTATTTTCAGTATTATCATTATTATTATATTTATCACTATTACTATTATCATATTGCAGTTGTCATTGTCATTACCATCATTATGAAAATTATCAGAATCACCATTATCCTAATCATTATCATCATTATTTGTTCTTTTTCATTATCATCATTATTGTTATTATTGCTATAATTATTATAATAGTAATTATTATAATCATTATCATTATTGTTACTATTATTACACTTATTATTATCATTTCTATTATAATCATTTTAGCATTATCATCATGATTATTATCAATACTATTATTTTATCATCATTTTACTACTATCATGACCATTATAATCATTATGATTATCATTATTTGCTTTATTATCATTATCATTATCATTGTTATTATTTAGCATTGCTATTCTTGTTAATCCTGTCATTATCAGTATCATTGTTAACATTATCATTATTATTGTTTATATTACGAACATTATCATTATCATGGGTATTATTACTATCAATTATATGTTAATATCATCATTATCATCTCGACTGTTCGAATAATTTAAGATTACTGTTATCATTATCATTATTATTATTGATTAAATCATAGTCATCATCAAAATGATAATTATTTTCATTACCACATCATAATCTTTGATATTATTATCATTATCATTATCATTATTATTAACAATTTATTGTTAATATTCTTACCATCACCACTACTACTACAACTATTATTATTATTGTTATTGTTGTTATTATCATTACTATTACTATTTTATTGCCATCATCATTATCATTGTTAGTATTATTATTATCATTATCATTATTATTATTGTTATTATTATTATTTTTATAGTTATTATCAACATCATTATCATTATCATCATTATTATTATTATTATTATTGTTATTATCATTATATTATCAGTATCATCGTTATTATCATTATTATTGTTTATTATTATTATTATTGTTATTATCATTATTGTTATTATTATTATTATTATTATTATTATTATTATTATTATTATTATTATTATCATCATTGATATTGATATCATTATCATTATTATCATCATTGTTCTCATTATCTTTTTTATTAGTGTTATCATTATCACCATGTCTATCATTATAATTGTTGCTATTATAATTTTTATTTCTATCATTGTCATCGTTATCACAATTGCTATCATTTTTTATTAATATTATTATCATTACTATTTCTACAGTTACAGCTTTATTATTTTAATTATTAACAATATTATTATGATTATTATCATTATTGATGTTGATAATAATACTATTCTATATTATCATTGTTATAATTGTATCATAATACTAATAATTATTATCATTGTTATTAGTATTATCAATATTATTATCATTAGTATTATCATTGTTATCTTTATCATTATTATAGTTATCATTACAATTATTTTCATCATTATTATTATTATGGTCATTACCATTATCATCATTATTTTTTTTCTTATTGTCATTGTTATTATCATTTGTTTATTTTTATTATTATCATTATTATTGATTTTAGTATTGGTATTATTATCATTATTGGTATTGTCATTATTATTACTGTTATCATTAATACTGTTATCATTACTGTTATTACTATCATTATCATTATCATTTTATCATTATCATCATTACTATCATTACTGTACTGCTGTTATAATAAACCTGATAATGATGTTGATGACGATGATGAAGAGGAGGAGCAGGAGGAGAATGATCATCATGATTGTAATTAACATTGTTATTAGCAAGGGTAATAACGGTTCGCTGCATCAACTCTTTGTATTAATTAAGGGAAGATTCAGAATGTAATATACACCTTACAAATGACATAAATGTGCGTTCCTGCTTACTGCTAATAATTTATCGTTATCGCTGTATGAGTCATCTTTATTACTCAAGCATGGAGTATGTAAATTTCAAATAATGTATTATTTTCATGGCTATCTTTTGTGGTTATGATCATCTATTTAGATCAATAAGGTTATGCAAACACCACATCCAGCCTTCGTCATCTTGATAATATCAGAGCCCGCGTGCAGGTTTGTTGATGGCCCATTCTCAGTTTAGAGTGTGAGAAGTCCTCACCCAACCTAATGGCTAGTCACGACTCCTCTGAGTTGGAGGGGATTTTAGTCTAGTCGTAATCTTTAACGCTAGCGTCAGCACCCCGCAATAGAAAGACAATATATGCCTACATTTTTGCGTAAACTTATGTAATGTGTGCGTGCGGTTCTGTATAAATATTTACGATAGAGCCCCTCAAATTACCCACATGACGCACTTTCACTTTACACAACCTTGTAGTTACGCATCTTCCTTTCGTATGGGCGTGGCTAGTGGCGATCTGGAGTATATATACCAGATAATAACACACATGAAGCAGTAAAACGAATCGTGCACATATTCTTTCTTCATGGCTCTTATATTGGTAGGTTGTTTAGATATGTATTGATTATATAATCTTTTCAACATTATATATTAATTGATTTTCATATACATATATACATTTCAGTCGGTCGTTCTGGCTTGTGCCGGAGTCGTTCTGGGCTCCGTCCAACCCCCAGCATATGGTCATCATCCACAGCCCGCTTACGGTCATCGTGCGCCTGCTTACGGTCATCAACCTGCCTACAAGCACGGTTACTGCGATCCAACTGTGGCGCCTTCGTGTGCTACCAACGCCACTCTCTCCTACTGCTTGGAAGACGCTGAGTATCCTGAGTACGAGATCAAAGGGGCCATCAGTGCCGATCATCTCTTCGCCAAGAAATACGCTGATATCGCCGACCAGTCTGCTGATGATCTGGTAGACATGGTAACCAAGGAGCAGGAAGAGGCTTTCGACTACTCTTACTACACTGGGGCATCCACTGGGGACTCTCCTTACGATGCCACCCACTGGGGTGGTCCTGAGGGCTACATTTGTCCTTCAGATGTGGTGTATGCCATGCCCAAACGTGCCCAGAACGTGGAGGGTAAGTGGCGCGTGATTGTCAACGACGTTCACTATTACACTCAGACTGCCCGCTTGGAGACCTGTCTGTTCCCAGAGGCTGCTTGCCGCGCCCTTGCCCCTTGCTACCAGAGTCACTGTACCCAGAAGTCAGTGTACCACCGCCTCCTGTCCTACGACCCATGTGATCCCTACAAGGGTCTCTTCATCGACATCTACAAGCTGCCTTCTGCCTGCTCCTGCCATCTTCCTGCATAATGCGCCACCAGAACGCTCTTAAAGGAATGAATGTTCTTAGGATCTAGGACTTCATGGCCACGACAGAACCACCGACAATCCCTATAACCCCGCCCCTTAAAGCGGAGGAGAAGACCCGAGATGACTGGAGAACTGCTTTCTTCACGTACCGCCACTAGTCATGCCAGGAACTCCCGGGACGCTCCCGCCGCTGCTCTCACTTTCCCTTTCCATTTTCCTCTTATCTATGCACAAGAAATTTACTGTGTTAATATTCTGAACAATAAATTATTTTGAATAAACATCACGATTCTTCGTCATCACAAAGCTTCTGACAACACAGAACGGTATTAATATTCTTTTAGAAAGTACATATATTGCATGCATCCTGAATCCTTGATTCAGTTCTGTCATCTGAAATGTAGTTACATCTGAAATGAAGAAATATTAATGATTAGAAGAACATGCACGGTGACAATCTTTGTCATAAAATTAGGCATCACTTTATCATCATTGCATATTCACACGCTTGCACACACATATATGTATACATATATTTATATATATAATATATATGGTTTCGATGCATTGAATCTGTCATTAGCAAAAACAATTGCCAATGCAGTCACCTGCAGTATTCTACCAATTAGAGAGAATAAGAATACAAATGAAATTTCGTTGCTTCCCTTCGATGAGTGGCGAATGGGAATAGGTGATATGGCATGCTACTGATGGCGTTATTAGTCTTTGCTGTCACATTTTTCAGTGTTGTGACTTCGGCCAAATTTAAGGACTGAGGGATCTCCAAAAGGATAACAACACTAGCAAGCATGCCTGATAGAACGCACATCTCGATACTTTTTCCCCATGAATCCTCTTAGGGCTCTTTATCATACAGAGGAAAAAGTTGGGAAATTATTCACTGTCATCATTATCAGAGTTCTTCAATAGGTCTTTGACTATTTGTTACAGATTCAGGTGTAAAAAAAAAAAAAAAAAAAAAAAAAAAAAATAGCGCCGCTACTAACACCAAGAACCATTATGATAAAACAAAAATAACAGTCTAATGACAACAGCATTGATGGTACATTTATAAAAGTCACAGTAATGCTAATAATGAAATTTAATCAAGCGATCTGTATATTCTCTCTCTGTCACACACACGATATATATATACTATATATACTTGTATGAATATATGTATATATGCATATACATAGGTAGTGTTACAACGGCCCATAGCTCTTGGGGAAGGGGGTAGACAACACAACATTGGAATGTTTAGTGTACCAAGAGGAGATGCATAATCAGGTAAGGCAATGGCCATGCGCATGTGCATATCAATATGTATACATATTATAGGTATGTGGCAAACATATAAGACTGTGGAAATTATGTAGAATTTAACAAAGATATATATGATAATATTACTACCATACATATCTCAATAATATGATACAGATGTAACTGGGTTACATATCTTATTGGTATTAAAATGATGGCCCTAACCATAAGCAAACATCATTTAAAATCGTGTAACTAATAACAATAGATAATTGGATTAGAAGAACAGTAGCACAATGTTACAGTAGCACAATGGAGCCGGTTTGGTATCATCCACTAGGTCGTCTTGCCCAAACAGCCGAGGAGATAGGGCCATAACTCATTGGCTCCTTTGGTTTTGGGGTGGGAACTATGTCAGCCTTCTTCCAACTCTGGGGTAGAGTGGAAGTTTCCCATAACTTGTTAATGAATTGCAGGAATGCAAGCTTACCTGCCACTCCTAGGTGGGAGATGATGGGGTAGACCCCATCAGAGCCTGGGGCTGAGCGAGAACTTTTTTTATTTTTTTTTTTTATTTTAGTTCCCTTATATTAAAGATAACATCTGAGTTATCTCTGATAAGAGCAAGTCTGCCTGGCTGTAAGTGTTCTTAATTTACCCTTAATTTAGCTGGCCGACTGTTGCTGATTGTTTTTGCAGAGAACTCGTGCACCAGCCTGTTTGCCTCTGATTAAGCACATAATCTGATTCTCTCTACCAGGGCCGCAGTGAGGTCTAAGACCCTCCCTCTGGTGCCAGCAACATGAAGACATGATACCCTGAGAAGCGAACAGTCCCCTGGAGCATGACAATGTCAGTGTTCCCTGATAACACCATTGCATGGAGAATGTCATTTCTTGTATTAAAGTCATAGATGTTCTACTGTAGATTGCTTAGATTGTGTGCTGTGTTACTCTGTGTCAATTACATCTGTGCCGTATCTGACATGTCGGACAACTCCATTGTGAAGTCCTCGCTGATTGAGGGATCTCAATGAGGAATTAAGAGTTTCTTGTCAGGCTAGCTAAGGGTCTACTGGGAAGTGGCAAACTTTTGGTAGCTTTAACTTTTGTTGGCTTGGCTTTTCTCTTTTCAGGCTTTGCCTGTATGGTCTTCGCTTCTGTTGGCTCTGACTGCACACATTTAGCCTGTTTTGGCTTTGTCTGTGAGGACTTGGCTAAGGTTGGAGCAGGGAGGGGAGTCTCACCCTGAGCTGGGGTAGGAACTGGTCTGACTGTGTTCAGTTTCCTTCCCTTCAGGGCTGCAACAGTCTGGGTCATGGCAACCGTGACTACCTTCTCCGCCTCTTCACTTGATCTCCCAAAGCTGTTGCTGCTATAGTGACTACAACAGTCAACTGGAGAGACATATCTTCTTCGTGAAATAGGAGTTGATTGGCTCTTGCAGTGTTCTTTGAACCTTTATTCCTCCGGTTCTTTTTTTGCACATTTGCAATGGCTGGAAATTCCCTTTTGTTGCAGGTGTCTGGTGTCGGCTGGGGAGGTGAGTCCTTTCTCTTAAGAGGTCAGGGAGCCCTTTAACTTTTGTTTTGTCCCCATACATGGGTACCTGGGGAAACGGGAACAAAATCTGGTCCTTTTATAACGACCTCCTGTCGCCTGGCCTTCCTTGTGAGCCTTAAGGCACGCCTCGGTGTTGTGAGTCTTGCTGCATACACCATAATTGGGCTTGGCCTTGCAGCTAGCCTGGTGTGACCGTATTTTTGGGTCAGGCACATAGGTTCTAAGGCTGTAGGAGCCCCAGGTACCCATATGAAGGTGATCGAGGCTCCTTTCAGGGACACCAAGACTTGATTGGCTGGGATCTTCCCTTTCGTCATTCGGGAAGCATGATGTTATCTCCTCCATATCACAAGAAACCGAGAAGCCAAGTAGCACTATTTTGACTCTCCTGTCTTCGGGATTCAGTGGTGAGATACTCACTTCCCTCCCATCTTTAAGCTCCTTCGTTTCCTGCAGGAAATTACAATGTTCTCACCAACTAGTCGGCATTGTCGAAGGTTTATAGGTAACCTTAAACTGCGGGAAACGAGAGTCCAGACTCTTCCTCAGAGTCTGTCTCCGGCCTAGGGCGTTTCGTACCGCCCCTTTGGCATGGATTCTGTTCTTTGGTCATAGGAGTAGCTAGTTTGGCTGTTCCGGCTTATGCTGGGATCTCGCTCAGATATGACATTAGAGATTAGGTGCTGAGAGTGGCGTAATTTTCTACGTCGGAGTTCAACAGCTAGGCGGGCAACGTCGGTCATCGGGCCTTATGGACGTGTCAGCATGAGGATTAGCTCCCAGTATGTCGAGGTATTAGGCACTTGTCAGGGTAAGGTGTTGATGTAGAGCAGAAAATTCGGAGGCGTTGTATGAGTTCCGTCTCACCGTTAAACCACCAATTGTAGGAGCCCTATAGATGGGCCCTACAAAAGTATGGTAGACGATGAGCTTAGGGTGTGAGGTAGACAACCAAGATGTCTTGACACTTCTATTGAAGGGCATATATATATGTGTGTGAATGTAGATATATGTATACACATATAAATAAAAATACATATACATACATACATATACATATGAATATATAAATCTATGTAATGTAATATAATATATATACACATATATATGTATATTATATACATACAATTGTATACATATAAATAAATATGTAAATGTATATCTAACTATCAGTCTATATATATAGGCACGTATATTTACATATATGTATATGAATATATTCTATACATTATGTACATATGTATGTATATACTCTATACATTATGTACATATATATGCATATATTCTATACATTATGTACATATATATGTATATAAATATACATATATACACATGTATATACACACACCTGTATGTAAGTATATATGAAATATATATTTCAACATTTATATATATGTGTATAAATATATGATATGTATATATTTACATATACATATATATACACATACATATATATATACTTATATACTGTATATATACATACACATATATTCATATATACACATATGTTTATAAATGTATGTATATTATATACATACATATATATGTAAACATATATGTATATACGTAAATATATATGATATATATGTATAGGTATATCTGTCTAGCTATCTAGCTATATAACTATATAAATACACAATATTTATGTGTATATACATATATGTATATACTCTATACATTATGTATATACTCTATACATTATGTATATAGATATGTATACATATACACATATGTACACACACACACACACACAAACACGCCTGTACATATATGTATATATAAAATATATATTTTAACATATATTTATAACATATATATGCATATATATGTATGTTGATATCATGAGACTAAAATATCGTGCTTGGCTTGATGTTTTAACGCCTGATGCCATTGAAATTTCAAGAGATGTTTTGGTTGGAGATATTTCTAATGTTTTCAGGTAGTTAGTTCCAGATCACCAGTCCTCGGATTTGCATACTTCTTGTCCCAGTTTCTGTATTCGATCTTTTGCTATGTAAGGCGTTATTTTGCCTTTTATGGACACCTATTATGCTACCTGTTGTTTGTATAGGTAATATCTAATTTGGGTAATTTCCTTGTATGATTTCATGGAGTGGAATGCACGTGTCATTAACCTTTTTAGATTGTATATGTGGTGTGATGTGGTCATATTTACATTTGCCAGTGCTCTATATACGCATACATATATATACATATATACACCTATATGTGTATACTTATATCTATATAAGTATATATATATATTTATATGGAAGACTAGTATATGTGTATATTAAAGTATTATAGATATTATTTGTACAAATATACACATATATACACATAGGTATACATATAGATATATATACACATATTTATAATTATAAATATATATCAATAAATACACATATTTATAAGTGTATAGAAATATATAATTATGTGTGTGCTTGTTTGTGTGTATATGTATATACACACTGAAACATGTGTCTGTATTCTTATGTATATATCTATATATATACATATACACATATTTATATATTTGCAATATATTATATTTGTACAATATATTATATATGTAAATCTATGTGTATACACATATATTTATATATGTATTATATAAGTGCGGTGTTTGTGAAGTTATATATGATTAAGTATTATAAACATGTTTCTTATACTATTGATACACTTTCACACAGGACTAGCCTTGGAGTTGGCCGCACATCTTCGTGGGCGTGGCCAACACAGATGTAGAGTATATAAACTTGGCAATAGGGAGTGACTCTCGTATCTGTCTGCTCGTGTCACCATGGTTCCTATATTGGTAAACATTTTGGTAAATTTTATTTATTCCAAATATTGATTTAACATTTTACTTTTACTTTCATTAATAACCACGCATGATTTTCAGTCGGTCGTTCTGGCTTGTGCTGGAGTCGTTCTGGGCTCCGTCCAACCCCCAGCATATGGTCATCATCCACAGCCAGCTTACGGTCATCGTGCGCCTGCTTACGGTCATCAACCTGCCTACAAGCACGGTTACTGCGATCCAACTGTGGCGCCTTCGTGTGCTACCAACGCCACTCTATCCTACTGCTTGGAAGACGCTGAGTATCCTGAGTACGAGATCAAAGGGGCCATCAGTGCCGATCATCTCTTCGCCAAGAAATACGCTGATATCGCCGACCAGTCTGCTGATGATCTGGTAGACATGGTAACCAAGGAGCAGGAAGAGGCTTTCGACTACTCTTACTATACTGGGGCATCCACTGGGGACTCTCCTTACGATGCCACCCACTGGGGTGGTCCTGAGGGCTACATTTGTCCTTCAGATGTGGTGTATGCCATGCCCAAACGTGCCCAGAACGTGGAGGGTAAGTGGCGCGTGATTGTCAACGACGTTCACTATTACACTCAGACTGCCCGCTTGGAGACCTGTCTGTTCCCAGAGGCTGCTTGCCGCGCCCTTGCCCCTTGCTACCAGAGTCACTGTACCCAGAAGTCAGTGTACCACCGCCTCCTGTCCTACGACCCATGTGATCCCTACAAGGGTCTCTTCATCGACATCTACAAGCTGCCTTCTGCCTGCTCCTGCCATCTTCCTGCATAATGCGCCACCAGAACGCTCTTAAAGGAATGAATGTTCTTAGGATCTAGGACTTCATGGCCACGACAGAACCACCGACAATCCCTATAACCCCGCCCCTTAAAGCGGAGGAGAAGACCCGAGATGACTGGAGAACTGCTTTCTTCACGTACCGCCACTAGTCATGCCAGGAATTCCCGGGACGCTCCCGCCGTCGCTCTCCTTTCCCTTTTTTATTTCTTCTTTATATGTCCATGTACAAGATAGATATGAGAAGTCCAACGTAATATTTTTTGTAAATAAATTATTTTGAATTATACTATGAATTTTAATATTTTTCAGTACATTTTATGGTTAACAGTTATCAACCATTCTGTTAAAAGAAAACTAATTATACTTGCCAATAATATTAACAAGAATAATGATAATGATTTTGATAATCACGATGAAATTATATATATGTACATATATACGCACATATGTTTGTTTACACACATACACGCACACACACAGACATATATGAATTTATATATTTGTTGACAACAAGCTCCTTTTCTTGGACACCCTAGCTCATCGCTCTACTGACCACTTCTCCTTACCCATATACAGGAAACCTATATACAGTAGCATGTACATACATTTCTCGTACTATGCAATTCATGTAAAGAGCGGTGATGCCACATCGCTTTTCCTCTGTGCCCTCCCAAACTGTAACCTTCAGTACCTGGATGGAGAGATCAATTTCCTGCGTAGCTCGTTCTACAAACTGGCCTAGCCTCGTCATGAACTCGACGTCACGTTATCCAGGGCACGGCGTTCCTTCTGCTACGAATCCTCTTCTAAAGAGATTTCTCACCTGCCCGTCCTTATCCTGCCCTACACTGAGGAGATCTATTCCGTCGCCCTCTTCACCCTCTCAACTGCTGGCTTATCTTTCGCCAGGTGAACACTCTATCGCATCCTGGTCCACGGTAGTCCTCCCTCTACTCCGGAAGTGGCAGCTATGCTGTTCCTTGTGCCTCCTATGATAAACAGTCCTTTGGCGAGATAGACGTCAATGTAATTAGGCGTCTGTCTCGTATCTAGGGGACACAGCAACAACGCCCTCTTCTGCCATCAGATGTCGAATTGTCTTTTCTTTCGCTGATGTCCACGTCCATAGACTGGCAGAATACTTAATCAAACTTCTGCCTAAATTAATTTTGAACAGCGTTTTTTCTCTTGCCGACGATCTCCTCGCATCCCACATCCTCCGTCTGTCCACACCTTTCCTGTGTTCACCGCGTTGCCTCTCTCTTTTATACTGCTTCTTATCCCATTCCTCTTATCCTCTGAGCTAGTACAGTGGTAACGGTCGGCCTCGCATCCGAGGGGTCGGCGGTTCGCGCCCCGCCCAACCACAAGATGTTGCAGTTGTCGCATCGAGGTTACTGCTGTGGCTGGGCACCACGGCGGGTAAGGACTAAACTCAGTCCAATCAGCAGCAGTTAACTCACGTTGTTCAAGTTAGCATTAATTGACACAGGCTGGGCTTCCCTCACTGATATAGCCCGAGCGAGACTCAGCTTCGCATATCTGACAAATCCTTACTTTTTGTCCTTTCCTCTTCAGACCTAAAGATGAAATCTATTAGAATTTCGAAACTGTTGTCTCCTTTTCAATTCATAAGTTTTTTTTTCTACCATATATGAATGTATACACACACACACACAAGTACATATAGAGTGTATATCTGTATAAATCTGTATATATATGTATATATATACGGGTATGCATATACATACACATACATACACACACATATATATTTATTTATATATATGTACATACACAGTATATATATGTGTATAAATGTACAGTTTAAATATATATATATATATATATATATATATATATATATATATATATATATATATATATATATTACGCGCACACACACACACAAATATTTAATTATATACATATATATGTATATATATATATGCATATATTACCATATATATATGTATATATGTGCATATATTTCCATATGTATATGTATATGTATATATATGCATATATTTGCATATATATACATATATAGATAGAGAGATCGATATATATATATATATATATATATATACACACATGTGTGTATATGTGTGCGCGTGTGTGTGTTTATCCGTCTCTCTCTATATATACATATATGTATGTATATGTAGATATATACATAAATATATACATATATATTATATGTATGTTTGTATATACATATGTATGTATTATATGTATGTTTAAATATACATATACATATATATGTATATGAATATGTGTGTATATACACATACATATTCATTTACATATATAGATGTATATGTATATATACACATACATATAATACACACATACATAGATGTGTGTGTGTGTATGTATAGGTGGACACATAGACACATGCCTATCACAAAAAATCGGATGATTACATATAGGAATACAGTGAACTTAAAGGACTGAAAACAGACAAGTTTTGATTGCTGTGAGAAAGGGCTGGCTCAAGGCTACCTTTCACTATAATTATCTATTTCTCGATACGTTATTTTCCTTGTATTTTTATTTTGGAAAATCTATGTGCTTACCATTATCATAATATTTCACAAATAATAAAAAAAAAAACTAAATCTGCCACACCCAAAAACAAAATAGGTGTAACTTGATTTCGTCATCCGATTCCTCTGGAGGTAATATGGATGGGAGGGAAGGCCGGCGCTCGGTATATAAAGGAGGTCCATGAGCAACAGCTTCATTCCGAACTCATCGCGAGCGAAGAGCACAAACATGGCTGTGGGATACGTGGTGAGTTTATAATGTTTTTGAGTAAAATTAATTCAGAATGATACGGTGTATGAACACACACATATGTGTATGTGTGTACATATATATATATATTTATATATATATATATATATATATATATATATATATACAGTTGATGTTTCTATGACATTTACATATATATAATATATATGCCCACACACACATATATACTATATGTAAGTATAACATATCCAAAGGGACGTTTGGGGCGTGCCCATACACGAGCGATAGGTTGTTGCTGTCAGCTGTTTTCGCACATGCACGGGCATATACCGACACATACATATATACATATATACGTATATATGTATGTATGTGTTATGCACATATTTACGTAAACATGTAATACATATATATATATATATATATATATATATATATATATATATATAATATATTTGCCTAATGTTTTTTATTCACATGTCCATATCTACGAGTACACATTTTACAAATGTGCCTATGCATATATACGAATGAATATGTGAAAGCTCACAAAAAAAACAGTGTATATGCTGCATTTATTTTTTTTCTCACAAACTTGACATTGCTTTCCAGGTTTTACTTTCTTTAGTGGCTGTAGCTCTTGCTGATCAGAGCTCACACGCCAGCTTCAGCCTCGGCGGCCACCACACTTCTCACCATTCCGCCTCTCACCACGCAAGGCCTTCATACCACCCACAGCCGTCTTACCACCATCAGCCTGCTTACCACCCACAACCCTCCTACCATCCTCAGCCTGCATACCACCCTGCGCCCGCTTACCATCCACAGCCTTCCTACGAACATGGACACGAGCCTGCAGTGCCAGCATGCGCCGCCAACACAACCAAGCCATGGTGCCTCGAGGACACTGAGTATCCCACCTACGAAATCAAACACGCGGCCGAGTACCACTACGAAAAGGTCCTCTCCCTCTATGCTGACGTAGTTGATCTTAACACCGAGCTGTCTGTCGAGCGGCCAAACACCCTGGAGGAGGAAACTTACTTGTGCCCATCTGAGACTGCTTACGTGAGGCCCCTTCGTGCCCAGAACACCGAGGGTAAATGGCGTGTGATTGTAAACAATATCGATGCCCATTATCAGACTCTTACTCAGACTACACGCATCGAAGAGTGCCTGACCTCTGGCGACGCATGCCCTCTGGTGCCTGATTGCTACGAGTCCAAGTGCCTGCAGAAGTCCATCTACCACCGCTTCCTCGTCTACGACCCCTATGATCAGTACTTCCCCTTCGCCATCGAGACATTCAAGCTTCCCGCCAGCTGCGCTTGTCTCCTGGGCGCCTACACCATCGATCATTAACCGCGAAGCCACTAATCGGAATGTCATATTTAATAGGGAAAATGACCTCATCGGCGTGAGCGACATCTTAAGCTCCCCAGTGACCTGGCAACAACAGTGCAAGGCATACCATACTTGGAATGCCTTGAAGTACGTGAAGAAAGCAGTTCTCTAGTCATCTTGCTGTGATAATAGCAACTGTAACAATGCTAACTTATTGAAAACATTGTTAAAATCTGTCCCTAGAATGAACGTGAAAATATATATTATTTCATATAGTTTGAATATTTGTCTCCTTTCTCTAGCAAAACAAATATATTCAAATAAAAGATCACAAACCAGCACACTTCGCAACGACACGTATTACTTTGTTTATGTTTACACACACTTTATATATATACATTTATAATTTCATTATTATTATTATAATTATACTGCCACCACCGATGAAGTATTGACGACCTACTTCGACTATACATCGTGTAGTTGGCTGGATCTCTATACTGGTGTGGCTGAACCATGATCCTTCCCCAGAGAGTGGGGATTGGACGTGAAGTTTTCTTGCCCAGGTGAACAACGCGCCCGGCCGGTGATTTGAACCTTCGACCTCAGGTCGGCCACCTCTCTCTCTCTGAATGTATGTGTGTATATATATACACATACATATACTCTTGTTTATATATATGCATACATACATACATATATATTTATATATATGCATACATACATACATATATATTTATATATATTTATATATATGTATATATTTTTATATATATTTATATATATGTATATATTTTTATATATATTTATATATATTTTTATATATTTATATATATGTATATATGTTTATATATATTTATATATATTTATATATATTTATGCATATTTATATATATTTATATATACCTACATATATTTATATATATATATTTATATATATTTATATATAATTATATATATATATATATGCATATTTATATCTATATCTATATATACATATATATATGCGTATGCATACATACATACATATATATGTATATATATTTGCATATGCATGCATACATACATATATATGTATATATATTTGCATATGCATGCATACATACATATATATGTATATATATTTGCATATGCATGCATACATACATATATATGTATATATATTTATATATATATACATTTGCATATACATACAAACACACACACACATATATATACGTATATTTGTACGTGTGTATATTATATAGATGTATGTATATTAATATGTGTGTGTTTATGTGTGTATACATAAAGGATACGTAATGATATACACACACACATATGTATGTAAGGGTGTGTTTGCGTGTGTGTGTGTATACACATATAAATGCACTCACACACACACACACACACACACACACACATATATATATATATATATATATATATATATATATATATATACATACACCAATATACATATGTTCACTTACTATTTTTTTTTACTCTTTCTGACTTAGCAATATGATACGACGACAAAATGCTGTGAAGTCGACCTGATCCCTAATAATATATATATTACAAGTAACTCAAGATGTAAATAAATTCCAAAGTAATGGCGATGTTGTCTGTCAATTCAAACAGACTGAAGAGGAACTATTAAAGATTTCGAAATGCTAATACTTTTAATATTGCGTGTTACCGCCACCAGTTTGGCGAATGCTGGGAAGTCTACGTGGTATGAATACCACCAACATCCCCGTCTGCAGAATGAAAACGTTCCCATGCCATATTCGCTTGGGCAACACTATTTGACAATTGCTGGTATGACCTTGGGAGACAGCCTCCGGGCTATTACAGTGGTAACGTGTCGGCCTCTCATCCGAGGGGTCGGCGGTTCGCAATTGCAATTGTCGTCTGGAAGTTACTGCTGTGACTGGGCACCACGGCGGGTAAGGACTAAGCCGAGTCAGCACCAGCTGACACACGTTAGCGAGTCGACATTAGTCGACACAGGCCGGGCTCCCCGCATACACACACACACACACACACACACACACACACACACGCATATATACACACACACACATATATATATATACACACACACACATATATATATACACACACACACATTCCCCGCCGTCCTTTCGTAAATATCCTAGATTGCCGGCAACTATATATATATAAATATATATATATATATATATATATATATATATATATATATATACACACCCCGTATATATACACATGTATGTATATTTATACACACATATATAGCATGCGTATATATATAAATATATATATATATATATATATATATTTATATATAAATAAATACACATACGCACACACATATATATGTGTGTGTACACGCGCAAACACACACACACACTTGCGTTTCTCCTGCCGACAGGCTCCTCGTTTCCCACATCCTTCGCCTTCTCCCGTATGCCGGCCACCCTTCACACAGTCCGCCCGACCCTCCGACCTGATCTGACCTCCCTTCGTTTCCGTCCGTCTGTCCTCACCTGCCCCGTGTCTCCGCGTTGCCTTTCCTCTCTCTGTTTTATACCCCCATTTTTCAATAAATCTAGTTTTACATTGTGGGTTTTCCTACCACATATATATGTATATATCCATATATATATGTTTATATATATAAATATATCAATATATCTATGAATATATATACAGTTATATATGTATATTAAATATTTATATATATATATATATATATATATATATATGTTTATATATATGGATATATACTCACACACATATATACATATATACAAATACACACACACACACCCGTGTGTATGCGTGTATGGAAATTCATACACACACATACATATATATGTGTGTGTGTGCTTAGATATGAATATATATACATATATATACACACTCATACACACACATATATGTATATATATATATCTTTATATGAATACATACATATATCACACACACATATACACACACACACACACACACATTGTACTTTTTGTAAATAGTATTTTCTTCATTACCGGTATCATTATAATGATATTGGTAATGATGATGGTGATAACATGAATAATAATAATAATAGTAATAGTAATGATAATAATGATTATTATTAAGATAATGATAACAATTTTAATAATGATCATAATATAGATAATCATAATGATAATGACAGTAATATAATGATAATAATACTAATAATCATAATAATGATATTGATAATTTTAATGATAGTTACGGAAGTGACGATGAAAATCATGGTCATTACTATGTTTGTTATAATTGCTATTATTATCATCATTATTTTTAACAGTATTATTTTTATCATAATTATTATTCTTATTGTTATATCTATTAATATTATCACTGCTACTACTTGTATTATTAATTTTGCTATTATCATATTCATTATCATCATAGTAATAGTAATAATACGATCGCAAATATTTTTTGTTATTATCCACATCATAGTTTCACTGATCATTATGATTGTATTAACGATAAGGATAATAATCATAATCATGGCGATGATGATGGCCATAGTATACATAAAGATGATAATGATAGTACTAATGATAATAATAGCAACAAGGATATTAGCAATAATGGTAATAAGAACAATGATGATAATAATGATAATGATAATGATCATAATTCAGGTCGACTCCAGTTTCCGAACGTTTCAAATTTCCTCAAAAGCAAGTGCAACCGAATCATTCTTCCCACCAGTGTTTAGGCTTGTCGGAACTCTCGACAAAATATACTGTATATACTAAAGTGTAAATTCACGTGTTCATCTATACTCTTATATGTATCTATGTATATCTACGTATTTCTCTATCTAACGATATGCACATCTGTAACATACATACTGAAAGACTAGATGCATTTGTGAGTCTTTACTATCATGTAATATAAAGCTCACACATAATATTTATGATTCACTTTCACCTTGATGTAACCTTGGAGTCCCACTTCTTCGTAAAGTATGGGCGTGGTCTGAGGCTGACTGGAGTATATAAACGCGGTAACAGTGGATTTGAATCAGCTGAAGCGACTCTCGTATCTATCCGCTCCTCTCATCATGGCTCTCATATTGGTAGGATATCCGTCATAATTCAGAAAACAATTTAAATGGTTTTCATCCACCATAGTGTATTAATATTTTCACTTTAAAACAACAACAATGAATTAAATATTATATGATTTTATTGTACTTGTATAATTTTCAGTCGGTCGTTCTGGCTTGTGCCGGAGTTGTTCTGGGCTCCGTCCAACCCCCAGCATATGGTCATCACCCACAGCCGGCTTACGGTCATCGTGCGCCTGCTTACGGTCATCAACCTGCCTACAAGCACGGTTACTGCGATCCAACTGTGGCGCCTTCGTGTGCTACCAACTCCACTCTCCCCTACTGCTTGGAAGACGCTGAGTATCCTGAGTACGAGATCAAGGGGGCCATCAGTGCCGATCATCTCTTCGCCAAGAAATACGCTGATATCGCCGACCAGTCTGCTGATGATCTGGTAGACATGGTAACCAAGGAGCAGGAAGAGGCTTTCGACTACTCTTACTACACTGGGGCATCCACTGGGGACTCTCCTTACGATGCTACCCACTGGGGTGGTCCTGAGGGCTACATTTGTCCTTCAGATGTGGTGTATGCCATGCCCAAACGTGCCCAGAACGTGGAGGGTAAGTGGCGCGTGATTGTCAACGACGTTCACTATTACACTCAGACTGCCCGCTTGGAGACCTGTCTGTTCCCAGAGGCTGCTTGCCGCGCCCTTGCCCCTTGCTACCAGAGTCACTGTACCCAGAAGTCAGTGTACCACCGCCTCCTGTCCTACGACCCATGTGATCCCTACAAGGGTCTCTTCATCGACATCTACAAGCTGCCTTCTGCCTGCTCCTGCCATCTTCCTGCATAATGCGCCACCAGAACGCTCTTAAAGGAATGAATGTTCTTAGGATCTAGGACTTCATGGCCACGACAGAACCACCGACAATCCCTATAACCCCGCCCCTTAAAGCGGAGGAGAAGACCCGAGATGACTGGAGAACTGCTTTCTTCACGTACCGCCACTAGTCATGCCAGGAACTCCCGGGACGCTCCCGCCGCTGCTCTCACTTTCCCTTTTCATTTCTTTTTATTATCCATGTGCAAGGTATATATGAGAAGTCCAATGTAATATATATTTTTTATAAATTATTTTGAATTATTCTATGCAATTTAATATTCTTCAATAATTTTATGATCAACAGTGGTTATTAACCATTCTGTTAAAATCAAAAGAAAGAAGAAAAAATAGATTACCAACGAGAGCGTGAGCATGGGACACAAAGATATTTGCCGCTTGAACTTTGGTGATGATAATCTGATCATTCTTGCCAGTGATATTTATAAGAACAATGCTGATGATTTTGATAACCACAATTAAATTATAAAATAACATTTGATAATAACGATATCTATATTGATAATGATGACAAATATATTTATTTCTAGCCTCAGGAAAACTTAAGGTATTTTTGGTACTAATGTTAAAAATCAAATACATACAGTTCGATGAACCATGTCAGTAATTGATGAAAAAAAGACAAGGAAGTCCAAGAAGATATAAACGTTTGAGAAAAAGTAATTATTTTAAAATGTGTAAAAAATAATGAGATTCCGGAAAACCTTTACCTGTGTGTATGTTTTCCGTCGCTGGATCTACTGTATATCTCTTTCAGGTCTTAAGCAAGAATTCTATTAATTTGATATTTTTAGATAATTATTCAGTATTATCTGAATGATTATATCAAACAATATCCCAAGGATTGGTTCCTTCGATTTTTCTATGAATGCATTAGTCAGACCTGTGTTTGTATGATTACAAATATGAAGTATATTTGAGTTTATTCATATATTTACAGTACGGTAAGTGCTTATATATACACACTTTAGGCTTTAGTATGATTTTCATTTCAGCAGGTTAACTCAAGGATATTTTAAGTTCAATTGTAACAAGACCCTGTAAAAACAAGATATTGGTGAAAATCCGCAAATAATTTTAAAAGTCACACGGATCTATATAAACATGCACACACACACTCACACACACACACGCGCGCGCGCGAGCGCACAGGACCCATTTGGTCCCTACAAGGGTATCCCATAAGCTGCATAATAAGTCACCAGAACGCTCTTAAAGGAATGGGAGTTCTACCCCTAGTCATGCCTGGAACTCCCGGAAAGCTCCCGCCGCTACTCTCACTTTTCTTTTTCATTTCTTCTTTTTTGCCACTCTAGTACAAGATAGGTGCGAGAAGTCTTATGTAATATATGTTTATATATGTGTGTGGGTGTTTTTCTTTCTCACTGGTGATTTGATAAACTCCCCCCGACCAAACCCATTATCTACCTTCTTTCCTTGCCCCGATCTTTCTATTCTTCTCTTACCCTTATTCGCCCATTTCGTATTTTCACTTCCCTCTACTTTTCCATTTATTTCTTCCCCTTCCACTCGTCTTCCCTGCTTGTTTTACCTCTTATCTCTATCCCTATATTATCCTGCCTCCATTATATCCCTATCCTGCCCTGTATCCTGCCGCATTTCCCCTCATACCCGTCTTATTCGCACCCTTTTCTTGTTCCTTTGCTTTTTCACTTCTACTACGCTAATTCCCCCTTTTCTATTCCTTTTTCTCGTTTGCACTACCTTCTACCTTTAACCCCATCCTCTCCTGCACCTATCCTAACCTTATCCTAAGCAGCATCCTGCCGTAATCCACAGGGCGAGTCGAGCACAGGCAGACCACTTCTCTCTGCCAACCTTTTTGTACATACTGTAAACAAAACTTCCATTGAAATCTTTCGTTATCCACGCATTGTTTACAAAGATTCTCATGATGTGCGGATAACACATCATGTTTAAAACAATGTTTTTATTAAATAAAATGGATATTCTGACTGTTGTGATCCTATCCTTTGGATATACCTCTCTGGATTTATACCGCGGATGCTGGATAAAGATTGTACTGCCTCTTATTACTTGCCTAGGTGTATTTATGCTGGACGTGTTTTATTCTTTTTACGTTTTACTGTGAATCATGTGTGCTCTTTTCGCTTCTATTTTTTTTTTTTATATTTTCCGAATTTCACTTACGTTTTTCTCGTTACTTTCATTCATGGTTTACCCTTTTAGTCGTATTTTACTTGAGTTTTTACTTCAGCTGCTGATTTTTACGACTTTTCTGTCTATTTTCCCCTCATGTCACCTTTTACCTCTTTTTCGTTTCTTTTTACTTATTGTAACTTAGATGTTAGTTCTTTTTACTCTTTAAGCCCTTCTGGCATACTTTCAGTTTTTCTTAATCCCTTCTGGCGTATTTGTCTTTTTTATGTATTAACTTTTTTTTTACGTTGGTGCCTTCGGCACGGTTCTTTTTGTATTTTATTTATTATGTATCATCTTCATATTGGTCACGCTCCTGGTAGGCCTGCATCTCCAGGGTGATGGCGTGTGGGTCCCTTCACTCCCTTTACGAGGAACGAAGCATCATAGTTTGTCATAATATATATAATTCTGGTATCGAATTAGGATAGATAAAAGTAAGAATAATGATAGGATAAAAATAAGATATTATGTCTGTAACAACAATCCTAATGGAAGTGCAGCGATAATAACGTCAGGAAAATACTTTAATTTTGATGATTTGGATTTTATTATTAATGATTACCAATAATGCATAACTTTTAATTTAGTCAGTATACAAGGCGATATAGGTTGTACTAGAAATGATGATAATGATAACTATTGTTAGTACTGTAATCATCATAATGATCGTTAATTATCGTAATAATAATAATGACAATAACAATAATGATAATATTTATGATAATAATTATTGATATTACGATTATTATTATTATCACCTTTATTATTATTGTATTAATATTATCACCATTGATATTATTATCATTATCATTATTATTGTTATTATTATTACTGTTATTATCATTATTACTGTTATTGTTATTACTACTGTTATTAATGCTATTATTATTCTTGTTGTTATTATTATCATTATTGCTATTGATATTATTCATATTAATGTTATTATCTTTATTGTTACTGTTGTTATATTTATTGTTACTGTTATTATTATTATTGTTATTTGTATTACTATCATTACTATTATCATCATTATTGTGATTATTGTAATAATAATAATAATTATTATTATTATTATTGTTAACGCTATCATTATTCTTCTTCATAACATTATTTTATCTATTATTGTTATCATTATCCTTATTGCTTTTGTTGAAAGTGTTATAATCAAAATGACCACAGTACTACTACTACTACTGCTACTATTACTACTACTACTAATTATTGATATAGTATTAATGATAACAATAACAATTATCATTATTAATATTATCATTATTATTATTATTTCCCTTGTTATTATTAGTGTATTGATATTATTATTATTGTTATTATCATTGTTATTATGATTATTATCATTTTCATTATCGTTATTATTATTACAATTGTTGTTAATGTTATTGTTGTAATTATTATTATTATCATTATTATTATCATTACTAATATTATTATTATTGTTATCATTAATGTTATTGTTATTGATATTCTTATTCTTACACATGTTATTATCATAACTATTACTGTTACTATTATTATTATCATCATTACTATTATTATCATCGATTACAGATCTATTATTAATATTGTTATCATTATTACTTCTATTATAATTTTCATTATTGTTGTTGTTGTTGAAAGTGTTATATTTAAAAAGATCACAATAACGATAACAATAGCAATAACAACAACAACAACAATAATTATGATAATAATAAAAATTATGCTAAAATAGTGATAATATTAATGATGATGATAATACTGATGGTAATAATAATGGTAATAACAGAAATAATAATAATGATAATGATAATGATTATCGCTATTATATTATTCTGATTGTTATCATTATTATAATATCATAATGATTGTTGTTATTTTTTTATAATGATTGTATTTTGTTATCATTGTCAATATTATTGTTACTTTTACTATCATCATTACGATCAGTATTATCAGATCTTTCATTGTTATTGTTTTTTTATTATTGTTGTTATTATTGTTACTATTATTATTACTATTTTTCCTATTATTATTATTATTTTCATTATTAATACTATTATCATCACTATTATCATTGGTGTTATTATTATGACCATTGTTTTACAATCATTTACAATAATGATTTACAATGATACTTATTGTTATTATAGTTATCATTTATACTATCATTATCATTATCATGTTGTTATTATCATCATTATTATTATTTATATTATCTTATATACCTTATAGTTATAACTCTAATTGATATTATTACTAATGCTGTTATTGATGTCATTATTATTATTACTATTAATTGATTTTATTAGTAGCAGTATTATTATTATCATTAAGATTATCATTATTATTATTATTATCATTAACATTATTATTATTATTATCATCATTATCATTATTATCATTACTATTTATTTCATCATTATCATTATTCTTACTTTACTGTTATTATTATTATCATCAATATCATTATCATCAAAATTAGCATGAGTATCAGCATCAATATCCATATCACTATCATTATTAACATTATCATTGTAAATATTGTTATTATATTGTCTATCATTATTATTTTTATCAAGAATCATCATAACCATTATTTTCATCTTCCTCATTATTATCATTATTTTTGAAGTAATTATCATTATCATTATCATTACCATCATTACATTTAGTATCCTTATTTCTGTCATTATCATTACTCTCATTATTAATTATTGTTAATATTCGTATCTTTGTCATCCCTTTTTTTTTTTTTTTTTTTACCATTATTGATATCATTGTCATATTATATTTGTTATTATTTCTATTTTGTTATCATTATTTTAACAGTTAGTATTATTTCTATCATTAATTTTATTATTTCTGTTAGCATTATTACTATCATTTTTTCATATCTGTATTCTTGCCCTCATCAAATTTTTTTATCATTAGTAATTTTGCAATTGTTATCATTTTGATCATTATTATTTCGTACTTTCTGCCTTGAGCACTGGAATTCTCATAGTCGAATTACATTCCAAGGAGCTGGGCCAAAACCCAAAAAATAAATAATGATAATTGCAATAGTGATGATGATCATGATGGTAACGATAATGGTAATAACGATACTAATAATTATAAGAGCAACAAGAATGATTATAACAATAACAACAGTACAATGATACTAATGGTAAAAAGAAAGGAAAAAGATAGAACAAATAATAACATTAATAGTAATAATGATAATACTAACACTAATAAGTAATAACGGTAAGAAAAAATAAGGCTGATAACACCAACAATATTAAACATTATGTCATCATCGTTCCGATGATAGAAATGATGCTAAAATTAGCTCTAAAGCTACTAATATAGAAGCACTGATAACGGGATGATTATCAGATTTCTATATTCTACATTCGATTTCTATATTATATAATCATTCACATATCTGGAGAACAACACTGGCGATGAATGTAATGATACATGAATAGATGGACTTCCTTATGGATCAAGTATTCCAACAAGGTCAATAATAATAACCTGAATATAATATGGTAAGTCTGTAAAACTGCAAACTTGTATTATGAAGCGTGATATTTTAGTTGTATAAATCCACATACTTGTACTATAATGCTATATAATGAACGGTATTTTATAGCATTGCGGATTATCTAATCATAAACTCTAATAAGCCTAACATTCAAAGAACTGATTTCAGATGTCATCTTTGTTTACATCTGACGTTACCGAGCGACGTAACCTTGGGTTAAGGTTAAAATATATTGACATTGAAGTCAGAAGCATTCAAGGACTTCATCCAAGATAACTACATGAGGACGTTAGAGAAAAATCCAACACAAACGTGTTTATGTGAGCCGAAAATATGATGCAATAAGAAAACCCATTCATTCTTCTGGCGTACTTTCACTTTGTTGTAACCTTGAAGTTACGCTTCTTCCGACTGCATGGGCGTGGTCGCAGACTAACACGAGTATATAAACTCGGTAACACTGGATTTGAATCAGCAGAAGCGATTCTCGTATCTATCCGCTTGTCTCATCATGGCTCTCATATTGGTAGGTTATTCATTGGAATAAGTGAAGAGCTAGAATGGTGTTCACACAAAATATGTTTGTAACATTTGCCTATCAATATTAATAAATATGCATAATTTTCAGTCGGTCGTTCTGGCCTGTGCCGGAGTCGTTCTGGGCTCCGTCCAACCCCCAGCATATGGTCATCATCCACAGCCCGCTTACGGTCATCGTGCGCCTGCTTACGGTCATCAACCTGCCTACAAGCACGGTTACTGCGATCCAACTGTGGCGCCTTCGTGTGCTACCAACTCCACTCTCTCCTACTGCTTGGAAGACACTGAGTATCCTGAGTACGAGATCAAAGGGGCCATCAGTGCCGATCATCTCTTCGCCAAGAAATACGCTGATATCGCCGACCAGTCTGCTGATGATCTGGTAGACATGGTAACCAAGGAGCAGGAAGAGGCTTTCGACTACTCTTACTATACTGGGGCATCCACTGGGGACTCTCCTTACGATGCCACCCACTGGGGTGGTCCTGAGGGCTACATTTGTCCTTCAGATGTGGTGTATGCCATGCCCAAACGTGCCCAGAACGTGGAGGGTAAGTGGCGCGTGATTGTCAACGACGTTCACTATTACACTCAGACTGCCCGCTTGGAGACCTGTCTGTTCCCAGAGGCTGCTTGTCGCGCCCTTGCCCCTTGCTACCAGAGTCACTGTACCCAGAAGTCAGTGTACCACCGCCTCCTGTCCTACGACCCATGTGATCCCTACAAGGGTCTCTTCATCGACATCTACAAGCTGCCTTCTGCCTGCTCCTGCCATCTTCCTGCATAATGCGCCCACCAGAACGTTCTTAAAGGAATGGATGTTCTTAGGATCTAGGACTTCATGGCCACGACAGAACCACCGACAATCCCTATAACCCCGCCCCTTAAAGCGGAGGAGAAGACCCGAGATGACTGGAGAACTGCTTTCTTCACGTACCGCCACTAGTCATGCCAGGAACTCCCGGGACGCTCCCGCCGCTGCTCTCACTTTCCCTTTTCATTTCTTCTTTCTATTGTCCATGTACAAGATAGATGCGAGAAGACCAATGTAATATTTTTATAAATAAATTATTATGAAATATTTTATGAAATTTAACTCCTCAGAACATTTTGTGAATAACAGTGGTTATTAACTCTTCTGTTAGGAAAAAAAAAAAAAAAAATGACGAGTGCGTGAGCATAATGCTCATAGGGCATCTTCACCTTTAACATTAAAATAAAGATAATGAAGATGATAGTTATAATCACAATGTAATTATGAAATAATGATGCAATCATAATTATGATGATGTCTATATTGATAATGATAAATCTATCTGACAAACAACATCTCAGGGATATGGTTCTTTCGATTTTTTAAATGCATAAAGATAAGTCAGAAAAAACGAAGCTGAGCCTTGCCTAGGCTATCCCTAGGAGGGAGCACAGCCTGTGCCGACTAATACTAACTCGAATACCTGTGGTGCTGGCTCATCTTCGCATATCTGACTTATCCTTTTCCTTACTCTACTAGTCCGGAGGCCATTTAACGCATTATTCAGGCCTGTGTATATTCATGATGACAAATATGAAAATGCATGATTGATTTTATACAGCTATGCATAGTACGTTACATGAACTTATGAATGTGATTATATATACACACTTTAGGCTTTAATGGGATTTTCATTTTAGCTTGAGGTTAACTTAAGGATATGCTAGGTTGAACTGATTCACACGATACCAAAACATGAAAAAAGACCAAAAAAAAAAAAAAAAAAGGCTGTATTGACACATAAAAAAAAAAAAAAAAATCACACGCATCTCCATAGACTTGCACCCCTCCCTCCCATACACACACGCACACACTCACAAACACGCATATATATATACATGTGTATGTAAATATGTACTATATGTATATATACATTTGTACATGAATATGTATATATCCATATATCTATCTACACCTATATATATATATATATACATGCATATATATATTTATGTAGGTATGCATACAGACATACATATATATAGTTATACAAACGTATATATTTATGTATATATACAGGTATATATGCATACATACGTGTATATATATATATATATATATATGTATATATAACTATATGTACATACATTTATGCATTTATAGATATACCTCTGCATATATATTTATACACACATATTTATCTCTATATGTCTGTGTGAGTGTATGCATAATTGTATATGGCCTACATATATATACATAGGTATATATGCAAGTATGTGTATATACATCAAATATATATATATATATATATATATATATATATATATATATATATATATGTGTGTATTCAAATAGGTATATATATCATATGTACATGTGTGTAATTGTAAATAGATATATACAAACGTTTACATACATACACATATACATACATGTATGTAAATATACATGTTTATAAATATCTATATATAAATACATACCCATGTATATATACACTATGTACATCTACACATACATATAAGTATGTAAATATATACATATATAAATTTGTCTATACACACATATGGCCATATATATGTATATATTTTTTTGTATACACATACAAATATATGTATATTCATATGTATATATGCATGTATAGGCATATATATACTCATATATATGCACAAATACACAGATGTATGCACATTTACATTCATATATACAAATACTGTCTAAATATAAACATATATGTATACATACACATGTATATTCCTTTACATTAATTTCTATGTGTATATATATTTATATATATATCCTTATGTATATATAAATATATACATATATAGATATGTGTACTACTATATATACTTATATATAAATATATGCATACAAATATATTTATGTATAATTGTGTGAATATATGTACATATGTATGTGTTAATGCATGTGCATATGCATATGATTTTATATCAGATTTCATATACGTCATTTTTGTGTCTTAATTGTTGTGTAATGTACACCTCACTCACAATACTCCCGATTCACTTTCACGTTGAAGTAACCTTGGAGTCGCGCTTCTTCGTAACACAAGGGCGTGGCCGAGGCTAACTGAAATATATAAAATAGTTAACAGTGACTACTCCCGTATCTATCGGCTGGTCTCATCATGGCTCTTACACTGGTAAGCCAACTTAATGAAAAACAACTTTAGTGGTATTAATTGAAAGTATTATTGTAATATTTACTCATTGGTATTCATGCATATGGATAATTTCCAGTCAGTTATCACCGTAATCAGTAGAAAGCGTAAATAGTATTCACTCAAAATACTATTTTAATATATACCTTTTAATATCAATGGATATGTATACTTTTCAGTCGGTCGTTCTGGCTTGTGCCGGAATCGTTCTGGGCTCCGTCCAACCCCCAGCATATGGTCATCATCCACAGCCGGCTTACGGTCATCGTGCGCCTGCTTACGGTCATCAACCTGCCTACAAGCACGGTTACTGCGATCCAACTGTGGCGCCTTCGTGTGCTACCAACTCCACTCTATCCTACTGCTTGGAAGACGCTGAGTATCCTGAGTACGAGATCAAGGGGGCCATCAGTGCCGATCATCTCTTCGCCAAGAAATACGCTGATATCGCCGACCAGTCTGCTGATGATCTGGTAGACATGGTAACCAAGGAGCAGGAAGAGGCTTTCGACTACTCTTACTACACTGGGGCATCCACTGGGGACTCTCCTTACGATGCTACCCACTGGGGTGGTCCTGAGGGCTACATTTGTCCTTCAGATGTGGTGTATGCCATGCCCAAACGTGCCCAGAACGTGGAGGGTAAGTGGCGCGTGATTGTCAACGACGTTCACTATTACACTCAGACTGCCCGCTTGGAGACCTGTCTGTTCCCAGAGGCTGCTTGCCGCGCCCTTGCCCCTTGCTACCAGAGTCACTGTACCCAGAAGTCAGTGTACCACCGCCTCCTGTCCTACGACCCATGTGATCCCTACAAGGGTCTCTTCATCGACATCTACAAGCTGCCTTCTGCCTGCTCCTGCCATCTTCCTGCATAATGCGCCACCAGAACGCTCTTAAAGGAATGAATGTTCTTAGGATCTAGGACTTCATGGCCACGACAGAACCACCGACAATCCCTATAACCCCGCCCCTTAAAGCGGAGGAGAAGACCCGAGATGACTGGAGAACTGCTTTCTTCACGTACCGCCACTAGTCATGCCAGGAATTCCCGGGACGCTCCCGCCGTCGCTCTCCTTTCCCTTTTTTATTTCTTCTTTATATGTCCATGTACAAGATAGATATGAGAAGTCCAACGTAATATTTTTTGTAAATAAATTATTTTGAATTATACTATGAATTTTAATATTTTTCAGTACATTTTATGGTTAACAGTTATCAACCATTCTGTTAAAAGAAAACTAATTATACTTGCCAATAATATTATCAAGAATAATGATAATGATTTTGATAATCACGATGAAATTATAATTTGATAATACCTTTATTGATAATGATGACATTTATTTCCAGCCCCAGAAAAACATATTTTTGGTACTAATATAAAACATCAAACAGTGCAATTTGATGAACCATGGTTCAGTAATTGGTGAAAAAAGAGTGAGGGAAGTCCAAAAAGATGTGATAAAAAAAATCATTCTTTAAAAATGTACCTGTGTGTACATTTTTTCATCGATGGATCTACTGTATGTTGACCTTTTTCAAGTTTTAGGCAAGAATTCTACTTCAAATAATTATTCAGTATTATTAGAATTGATTATAACAAACAACATCTCAAGAATGTTGTTCCGTGGATTTTTTCTATTAACGCATTAGTCAAGCTTGTGTGTTTGTATGATTACAAATATGAAGTATGTTTGAGTTTATTCATATATACACTATACAGTACGTGCTTATATATACACACTTTAGGCTTCAATAGGATTTTCATTTTAGCTTGAGGTTAACTCTAGGATATGCTAAGTTCAATTGTAACAAGACCTGGAAAAACAAGATAGTGATGCAAACCCGCATTTATTTTTTTAAATCACACTCGCATCTATATAAACACACACACAGGACCCATAAGCTGCCTTCTGCCTGCTCCTGCCATCTTCCGCATAATACGCCACCAAAACGCTCTTAAAGGAATGGGAGTTCTTAGGCAGGATCTAGGACTTCATGGCCACGACAGAACCACCGACAATCCCTATTACGCCGCCCCTTAAAGCGGAGGAGAAGACCCGAGATGACGGGAGAACTGCTTTCTTCACGTACCGCCACTAGTCATGCCAAGAACTTCCGGGACGCTCCCGCCGCTGCTCTCACTTTCCTTTTTCATTTCTTCCTTTTAGATGCAAGAAGTTCAGTGTATCATTACATATATAAGTTATTATTTTGCAGTATTTTAGGAAAAAGATAGATGAGAGAAGTACATATTTTTTGATAAATGATTATATTGAAATGAATATTATTTCTTAGTCTTCGGTATACTTTATCGTAATATGTAATTAGTGGAACATCGAGCTAGGGAAGAACCGCGTTTGAAAATTTGTCGTAGCAGAAAAATAGGATTAACAGTAGTAATAATGCAAGGTCATTAAAACAATACTATTATTGATAAATTCAGTAACAAACAGTAAAAGGAAAGAAAAATAGAAAACTGAAAAAAAGAAAGTAATATTAGTGACGATATCCATGAATATTGATGTTAACTGTGTAATGCTTCCTGTAATACTTCCGCACAGAAACGAAACGAGTGAAGAAGCTGCATTATGAAATATTTCGCCGGCTGAAAAATTTACGGGAATTCCGCAAATATCGTATCCAGAGCATTCAGTTATGGCTTACTATTATATAAGCACATTTTGTTATTGTTATTAATTATTTTCTTTCTCAACATTATCATTATTAGTTTCATTATCTTTATCATTATTGTTATCATCATCACTATTATTATTACCATTATTACTATTGTCATAGTATTACTATTATCATTAATATTGCCATTATCATTATCATCATTATCATTCTGTCATCATTATTACCATTATCAATGTTATCAATATTATCATTACCATCATCATTATTATTATTACTATTATCATTATTATTATTGCTGTTTTTAATGTTGTAATTATCATCAGCATTTTCATTATCATTACTTTTGTTATTATCATCTTCGATACCATTATCACTATTGTTGTTATTATCATCACCATTATTGTTGTTGTTATCATTATCAATACCATTATTATTAGTAGTATCATTAATATTATCATTATCCTCATTATTATTATCACCATCATCATTCTTATTATCACCATCATCATTCTTATTATTATATTTATTATTACTACTATTATCATCCTTATCATTATTATAATGATACCTAATATTATTGCCATTATTATTATACCATTATCATTATCCTTATTATTATCATCATTATTTATTATTATATCATCATCATTTGGGAGCTAACCCCGGCAGGGGCGCATAGCCGTATCCGCTTCCACCTACGAGGGCCCACGACAGGTTTAATCGATCTGCACAAGCCACGAC
>NC_061847.1:15166811-15169311 GCF_019202785.1 Penaeus chinensis | reverse complement strand
CATATACATATACTTATGCATGTGTATATATACGTGTATATATATATACACACACACATACATATACATACAAGCAACCAACACACACCGTATACATATATATGTATATATAAACACACCCGTATATATGTATATATACATATATGTATATGCACACACACACACACACACACACACACACACACACACACACACACACACACACACACACACACACACACACACACATGCATGCACACTCGCACATAAGTGCACACACGAGTCTGCAAATATTGGGTTAGTCTTACTTAGATACGGTAGTGGTGTCCGACTGCTGCCTCACACATCACATTGCATATATATAAGTATATATATGTATATATATATCACACGCGGAGACAGACAGACAGACACACGTGTATATATATGTACATACATATATATACATATATAAGCAAACAAATACACACATACATAAACACACGCGGGCATATATATATATATATATATATATATATATATAAATATATATATACAAAAACACATATATATATACATATATACATATATATACATATATACAAATATATAGGTATATATATGTAAGCATATATATACATATATAGACATATATATATATATACATATAAACAAATATATAGGTATATATATGTAAGCATATATATATATATTTGTCTGTGTGTGTATGTGTGTATATATATGTACATATGTATATATATATATACATATATATACACACAAGCGCGCATATATATATACAAAAACACGTATATATACATATATATACACATATGCAAATATATAGGTATATATGTATGCATTTAGATATCTATATATTTATATGAGTGAGTGTGTGTATATATATATATATATATATATATGTATATATACACATCTATACACATACACATATATGTATATTCACATAAATAAAATAAATCAATCAATTAATATACATATACATATATATCGATTGTGAATATGCATATATATGTGTATGTATATATATATATGTATATATACACATACAGAAACACACATATATACATATATATAAATGCATATATATATTTATATATATACATATGTATATATATGTATATATACATACACTTATATAAATAAATAAATATATATCTATTTTATATATGTGTGTATATATATGTATATATACATATATATATACATACACACATATATGTATATTCACATAAACAAATGAAAAAAATATAAGTATATATATACACAACCACACAAACACAAACACAGAAGCATACACACACACATGTGCATACACACATACACATTTATATATTACTTACACATATTCATTCATGCAGCGTACATACACACACAAACACACAAACACACACACACACACAAAACAACTACAGGAGTTCACCCTATACAAAACAATTGCTACCTTGGAGTTCAGTCCGTGCATGGTCAAAGGTTATGGGAGTTCACCCTAAACAAAACATTCCACTGCCTTGTGGCATCTATAAGATGAAAAGGCTTCGGGAGTCAGTCTTGAGGAAAAATCCGGAGCCGGAGTCCCTAAGGCAGTTCATTGTCGTTTGCGAATCTCGTTCTGTTAACTCCTGCATGTGTGTATGTGGCTGACCAATAATCCTTTCCCAGGGGAGTGGTTGTTTAGGTAATCAAACTTATCCATTTACCCAGTCCGTACACACACACACACACACACACACACACACACACACACACACACACACACACACACACACACACACACACACACGCAGGAGTTGCCAGAACGAGATATACAAACGACAACGAACTGCCCTTAGACTCCGGCTCCGGATTTTTCCTCAGGATTGGCTCCCGAAGCCTTTTCATCTTCGCCCCATGTAGCAAGAATACATGCCATGCCCACTGTAATACACGTTTATTTATTGTATTTACACATAGATGGCTCTACAAGTTCTTAATCACCAAATACCCAGTTATTAGAAACTACCTATCTCACCTGTTTACCCTTTTCTTTCACTTTAAGAAAGGGTCTTTTGTATCATTTCATTGCCTAAAATATATCAATGACAAATTAATAATCCTAACATCAATAACAATGATAACAGTATCGATAGCAATGGTATTATTTTCCGCCAATTCAAGGAATGGGGAAATCAGGATCGATAACTAGGGCCTACTGATAGACTCCTTGCCGGCTGAGCACATGTGGAACCATCTGTATGTATCAAAATTCACAAAAAAAAAAAAAAAAAAATGCAGGGGACAAAACATAAATCCGGGGCGAATGGGTTAATAACGTCATCACGTTTAGCCAATGTGAGTGTCAGATACAGCACGATACACAGTTATTTGTATAATTTATTGTTTTGATTACCAGAAGTAAAATGTCATTTTTGACTTCAACAGGCTAAATGGAAGTGGGGCTACCTGGTTATATGTATTTTGTGTATATATATATGTGTGTGTGTGTACACACACACACATATATATATACATACACACATGT
>NC_061847.1:15151811-15161811 GCF_019202785.1 Penaeus chinensis | reverse complement strand
GCCAGCTTCAGCCTCGGCGGCCACCACACTTCTCACCACTCCGCCTCTCACCACGCAAGGCCTTCATACCACCCACAGCCGTCTTACCACCATCAGCCTGCTTACCACCCACAACCCTCCTACCATCCTCAGCCTGCATACCACCCTGCGCCCGCTTACCATCCACAGCCTTCCTACGAACATGGACACGAGCCTGCAGTGCCAGCATGCGCCGCCAACACAACCAAGCCATGGTGCCTCGAGGACACTGAGTATCCCACCTACGAAATCAAACACGCGGCCGAGTACCACTACGAAAAGGTCCTCTCCCTCTATGCTGACGTAGTTGATCTTAACACCGAGCTGTCTGTCGAGCGGCCAAACACCCTGGAGGAGGAAACTTACTTGTGCCCATCTGAGACCGCTTACGTGAGGCCCCTTCGTGCCCAGAACACCGAGGGTAAATGGCGTGTGATTGTAAACAATATCGATGCCCATTATCAGACTCTTACTCAGACTACACGCATCGAAGAGTGCCTGACCTCTGGCGACGCATGCCCTCTGGTGCCTGACTGCTACGAGTCCAAGTGCCTGCAGAAGTCCATCTACCACCGCTTCCTCGTCTACGACCCCTATGATCAGTACTTCCCCTTCGCCATCGAGACATTCAAGCTTCCCGCCAGCTGCGCTTGTCTCCTGGGCGCCTACACCATCGACCATTAACCACAAAGCCAATAATCTCTCGCCACTTTTAAGGGGATTGGATCTGACCCTTATTATTAAAATAAAATAACTCTAGTACCCTGGGGACACCAATGCAAGGCATACCGGCCCTGAAATAACTTAAAGTACGTGAAGAAAGCAGTTCTCTGATCATCTTGCTATGATAACATCTACACAAATTATCTATTTTGGACATAGCCTATTTAAACCCTTTGTCGCATGAAACATAATAAAAAAACATTACTTATTTTTCGAATATGTATTCGCCTTTTCATAATCAAGTTCTAAACCTTTAACTAAGAGAGAAGTAAAATTTGTAATTTTATATACATACTCGGTATACACACAATCACAGACATATATTTACATGTATATTTATATCTATATATGTTATTGTGTATATATACACACATCATCTCTCTCACACACACACATATATGTATATACATACATATATATATATATATATATATATATATATATATATACACATGATCATCATCATCTGGGGAGCTAACGCATCCACCCTTCGCTTCCAGCCACGGGAGTCCTTCATGGCGAGTCTCCAGGCAGGCCCTCGACCTATCTCTAACTCCTCGCGACAGGACTGGTCGAGCTGCCCGAGCCATGACCTCCTAGGTCGTTCCACGGGCCTCCTCCACCCAGGATTGTCTCACTAAATGACAACCTAATGGGCAGGGTCATCCACAGAGAAACAAGCCAAGTGCCCATGTAGCCTGCGTTGGCGATCCCAGATTATGCAAGTAATAGGTCCCATACCAGTCTCGCGTTGTAACCGTTGATTGGATACATGATCTTTCCAACTGTGCCCCATGATCCGGCATAGGGACTTGACTGAACGGGTTTCTCTAAAATCCGGGATCTTGGTCCAATAGACCTTTAGGCCCAAGGTTTCGCCTCATTGCTGAATGCATTAACAGCCGCCACCAGTGATTCCAGAGACTCAGAAAGGATAGCAACAGATAGGATAGCAAAGTTGAGGTCAGTGGCATTGATATTGCCCTGTGTTGCTCCACACTGACTTTGGATAGTAGTTTTGCCCATTATCCAGTCCATGTAAGTGCTGAAAAGTGTTGGTGCGAGGACACAGCCTTGCCTCCCCCCTGAAGTTCGACAGGCCCACACCACACTTTACAGCACTTTCAGTACTAGTCTATAGATTTGCTGTTAAGGCAATAATCTGTGTCGGAATTCCCCTAAGTCTCAGGATCCTCCATAACGATTCGCTACACACACACACACACATATATGTGTGCGTGTGTGTGCGTGTGTATATTAACTGAAAGAGAAGTAAAAGTTATGATACACATACACACACTTCCTGACACACCAACACCCACACATATTTGAATCTTACCTACACAGTATAATAGATATATACATATACATACATATAAATATACATATATGCGTGTGTGCATAATGAATATGCGTTTGTGCATGTCTCTGTTCGCTCTCTCTCTATATATACACACGCACATATTTCTTAATCTCTTAACTTCATTATATTATTATTAGACACCCACACGCAGTCTCGCATCTTATGCACATAGACATAGACATAAATGTATCTATGTATCAAACTTATGTGTATATATATGTATTTATATACATATATATAAATATATATACCTATGTATATACATTTATATATATATATACATATATATAATAATTATATATATATATAATAATTACCCTTCGATGATAACTGTGATATGAAAATGTTAAAGATTTGAACTTAACCTGAGAAATTCACAATCAACCCAACCGCCCCGGATTTATGTTCTGTCCCCTGCAGTTTTTGTGAATTTTGTTACATACAGATGGCTCCATATGTGCTCAGCCGGTAAGAAGTCTATGACCGATCCTGATTTCCCCATTCCTTTAATTGGCGGGAAAATGTGTTTTTCTTTTTAATGCAGTTGACATCGATGTCGCTATTAGTGTTATTGATGTTACGATTATCAAATTGTTATTAAAATCTCGATAATATTTAAGACAATGAAATAATGCAAAAGACCATTTCCAAAAGTTGAGGAAAAGGATAAACGGTAATATAGGTAGGACTACTAACTGACTCCTTGGTGACTAAGCACTTGTAGAGCCATCTATGTGTAAATATAAGAAATAAACTTGTACGAAATTGTGGAGATATTAATTCTCATTCATACATTTTCTACATTTGTCAACATGAATACGGTTCATACATATGTATATATATGAATATTTGTATGTATGCATGTATAAGCGTGTGTCTATATATACACATTTATATACATATATATACACATATACACTTACAGCTATATGTATATGTATGTATATGTATATACATTTACATGTATATTTATATACATGAATATATATGTATACATATACACATACATATGTATAAATATATGTATGTATATATGTATTTATGTATATGTATGTATATGCATATTTATATGTTTATATATGCATATATATGTACACACACACACACACACACACACACACACACACACGCATATGTATATATATATACATATATTTGTATGTAATTATACATATGTATGTGTATATATGTATAAAAATATATACATATACATAGATGTATATACACACACATATACATACATGCATTCATATATACATATATATGTATGTATGTAAGTCTATATATGTGTATGCATGTGCACGTGTTTAGTTGTGTATGATATAGGAGTATGTATGCATATCTTATCCATAGGAGCAAATGTAAAGGTGTATGCTTGCATGTGCATATGCATGAAAATTAACATATGCGTAGTACATAGGGCATTTGGGGATGGACAACTATGGCTGCACTAGATGTATATACGCATAAATGAAATTGGTGTAAGATATAATCACGTATATGCACTTCTGATACTCAATTCCATGCTCAAGGGAGTATACCCTGGTGTAGTGAGCAGGCCCGTGCAATTCTGCTCGTAAGTCCACACTAGACAGGGACAACCCTGCTGGATGGGCTCATCAGTGGCATCCCGGCTAAACTACTCCCCACCACCAAAATACACCTAAGCTAGAAGGTGGGGGGGGTAACTCGGCTGTCTACCTCTCAACTGAAAAATATGACTACACAAAGCAACGGCCCTTACTCCCCGGAGGCGAAGAAGCCCCTTGTTCGGCGGCGATCATAATCGCTCCAGAGCAGAGGGTGCTAAAAGTCTCTGTAAAAACAGGCCGGCCCACGTTGATGAACCTTTGTACATATAATATAAGGACAATGAGAACTGAATCCGACTTACTAGTATTACTTGAGGAACTATCTTTCATTAAATGGGATGTTGTAGAACTCAGTGAAGTTAGAAGACTAGGCGAAGAACTGAAAATACTAAATGATGGACATGTACTCTATTGGAAAGGTAAACCCCAGGGTAGCAAGCAGGAATTAAGGGTAGGTTCTTAGTTCACAAACGTTTAGAAAAGAATATAGTAGAATTCCATAGTATGAACGAAAGAGTGGCTTCAGTAAAAATAAAAATAAATAATAGGTACAACTTAAAGATTGTATTAGTCTATGCTCCAGCCTGCAGCCACAGTTATGAAGAAATAGAGAGCTTCTATGAAGATGTTCATTTAACCAGTGAGAGAGTAAAAACTCATTTCACATTAATTGTGGGAAATGTTAATGCCAAAATAGGTAAAGAGACAGGAGAAACCGAAGTGGGGTATATGAATAGGCACTAGAAATGAGAGGGGACAAATGTTAGTCGATTTTGTGTAGGCTCGATCACTCAATATTATGAATACATTCTTTGAAAAAAAGACTACAGAGTGGAAGTGGACATGGAAGATGCCATTTGACTTCATAATTTCAAATAAGCATGATATAGTAAAAAAAAAAAAAAAAAAAAAAAAAAAATGTATTAATAAAGTAAAGTTATTAATAAAGTAAATGTGGTCAGAGGCCAAAATAAATTATACCTCAGAAGGGAATGGAACAAACTCATATGAAAACCGCAGCCAAACTGAGCTAACTTGAAGACCAGAGCGACAGAACTTATCCTTAATGTCCAAAACAGATATTCACTTCTCAGCGACGAAGTTCTCAACATTGACCAAATCAATAAACATTTCAACGACATAATAAAGGAAGCTGCACTTGAAGTAGGCGGTAAGAAGCAAAACTCCAGAAGCTATTCGAAGACAGGGAGCAGAGAAGGTATATTGTAAAATATTGGAAGATATACATGAAGATGGGACAGCAACCATCAAGCTCCACACGAAAACCGCTAAAATAGCAGTTAAAAAAGGTGTTAGATAGGGCGATACTATCTCACCAAAACTGTTAACTGTTTTTTGAAGAAAAATTCAAGAAACTAAAATGGAACAGAAAGGGTATCAAAAAAAGGAGATGAATACCTAAACAATCTAAGATTTGCAGATGATATTGTTCCCTTCAGTGAATCTACAAATTAAATGCAGCAACTAATAAACGATCTGAATAAAGAAGGTCTGAAAGTCAGACTTAGGATGAACAAGAGAAAGATTAAGATTATGTTCAACATTCAATTCGAACATACATGTACAAGGTAAAGCACTAGTAGCAGACACAGTAGCAGACACAGTAGCATAGTAAGAGGTTCCTTGCCATTATGTTTAAGAAGACAAGTCTTTAACCAATGCATCCTCCCAGTTATGACCTATGGATCAAAAAACATGGACTACAACCAAATTACTGGAGAGGAAACTAATAAGTCCCTAGAGAGGGATGGAGAAGTTGATGTTGGGAATTACCTAAGAGATCGGACAGCTGCTCAAAATACTCAGCCAAACATTCAAGAACCCAAACATAGTCTGAGATGATCTGGCCATCCACTGAGCAGACTGCAGTCATCTCTGAGGAGGGCTTAGATTTCAGTTTTCTTAGGGTTGGTAGGCAGGGTAAAGAAAGGGCCTTCAACCTCTACAGCCAGATTCCTGATGAACTATTCATTGTCCCTTCTCAGCAGTGTCCAAGCCCTACATCCCAAGGGACAGGGCAATTCCTGATTGCCTTTCTGCCGAGCCAGGCGACACACATCAGTAGCCTTCAATGTCTCCAGGGAGATGAATTTCTGGCTTGCCCTTGGGGCTTGAAGGTCTCCCACAGAGCAACTGGGATGTCAGGTTTTCTGTGAATCGACCAGAACTGCTGTCTCGAACCTTCGGTACACCCAGAGAGGAATCGAGAGGTTGATGCTGGGAATTAGCCTGAGAGATTGGATGAAGGCGACATGGATCAGGGAACCGACAAAAGTGTAAGATATACTTGTGAACATCAAAAAGAAAAAAATGGCAACAGGCAGGTCATATACGTCGGAGACAGTACGACAGATGGACAAAGAAAGTAACAGACTGGACTATAGATAACATAAAGAGGCCAAGGGCCAGACCAATGACAAGATAGTGTGACGAAATTATGAAATCTGGGGGCCAAGACTGGAAACAAAAAATGCAAGACAGAGAAAGTTGGCAAACATTGGGAGAGGCCTACGTCCTGCAGCGGATTGATTTAGGCTGATGATGATGATGATGATGATATCTACATATACATGTTTACATATATATATATACATTTATATTATATCCTCGAATGAGGATCTCAGTTACCTGAAAGGTGGAATGTTAATTCTGATTTTTAGTTTATTTTGATATTTTTTTTTAGCTGGCAAGTGAACAATTCAGATTTCGATTTTTTTTTTTTCAGAAGACTTAACAACCTCGCTTGTACTATCAGTTTTTAAGTATATATGTGTGTGTGTATTTATGTCTATATGTCTGTCTATATATACATATGTATATATAAATATATATATATATTATGAAATATAATGATCAGTTACTTGATATTATCTAAGTATTGGAACTTCCTTTTACCATAAACAATTCCCATCATTTGATTTTTACCCAAATTATCACTTCTTGCCACGTGACCAACGTACTTCAGTTTACGTCTTTCAATGGTATTTAATATCCTCTCAAAAAATGTCTGCCTCTATTTTATCTAATACCCGACGATTTGTCCTGTGAATCAGTCCAGCTAACACGAAGTAAACGTCTATAGCACCACAGTTTAAAAGTTTCCTTTCTTTTCCTTTCATTCCTCATTACCCAACATTCTGATATTTAACTGGCAATGGGAAACACCATTAATTGATGAAGTTTTTTATTTTATTTATTTATAGTGGGATAAATATCATTTCAGATTATGCTATGTCTGATGGTCTCTTTCTACTTTCATTAATTTGCTTTTGCTCACATTTAAGTATAATCCTACTCCTTCACTTTTCTTGACTACTGGATTGACTAAATCTCGGAATAGATCCGGCAAGTAGAGCATCATTTGCATATCTTACCTTTGGCACATTTCTGCCTCCAATTTTGAAAGTTCTTTCAAACTTCTCTGTTGCTTCTCTTATAATTTTCTCTGCATAGAAATTGAATAAATACGGTGAAATAATAAAACCTTGCCTAACTGTTCGTGTGTACGTGTGTATTTGTGTACGTATGTGTTTTATTCCCTTGTAATTGACGATATCTGATATTCATTGTCAATAGGTAGATAGATATTCAGAACGTGTTAAAATAATATTTATTTTCATTTCTAGTGAATTTTCATCATTTCTGCAAATATTATCACAGCAAGATGACTAGAGAACTGCTTTCTTCACGTACTTCAAGGCATTCCAAGTATGGTATGCCTTGCACTGTTGTTGCCAGGTCACTGGGGAGCTTAAGATGTCGCTCACGCCGATGAGGTCATTTTCCCCATTAAATGGACTTTCCGATTAGTGGCTTCGCGGTTAATGGTCGATGGTGTAGGCGCCCAGGAGACAAGCGCAGCTGGCGGGAAGCTTGAATGTCTCGATGGCGAAGGGGAAGTACTGATCATAGGGGTCGTAGACGAGGAAGCGGTGGTAGATGGACTTCTGCAGGCACTTGGACTCGTAGCAGTCAGGCACCAGAGGGCATGCGTCGCCAGAGGTCAGGCACTCTTCGATGCGTGTAGTCTGAGTAAGAGTCTGATAATGGGCATCGATATTGTTTACAATCACACGCCATTTACCCTCGGTGTTCTGGGCACGAAGGGGCCTCACGTAAGCGGTCTCAGATGGGCACAAGTAAGTTTCCTCCTCCAGGGTGTTTGGCCGCTCGACAGACAGCTCGGTGTTAAGATCAACTACGTCAGCATAGAGGGAGAGGACCTTTTCGTAGTGGTACTCGGCCGCGTGTTTGATTTCGTAGGTGGGATACTCAGTGTCCTCGAGGCACCATGGCTTGGTTGTGTTGGCGGCGCATGCTGGCACTGCAGGCTCGTGTCCATGTTCGTAGGAAGGCTGTGGATGGTAAGCGGGCGCAGGGTGGTATGCAGGCTGAGGATGGTAGGAGGGTTGTGGGTGGTAAGCAGGCTGATGGTGGTAAGACGGCTGTGGGTGGTATGAAGGCCTTGCTTGGTGAGAGGCGGAGTGGTGAGAAGTGTGGTGGCCGCCGAGGCTGATGCTAACGTGCGAGCTCTGATCAGCCAGAGATATAGCTACCATAGAGAGCAAAACCTGTAACGCAAAATAAGATGTACGGACATGGAAAAAACGTTTGTATATTTAGGTCATATAGGTATTGATATATGTATATATACACACCCATACATAAAAACGCACACACACACATACATATATTGAAATATATATACATAAATAAATATGTAAATATATGAATATATATGTATATATGTAAATACTGATGTATATGTATATATATGTAAATACTGATGTATATGTATATATATGTAAATACTGATGTATATGTATATATACATATATATGTGTGTATGTGTTAGAATATATATGTATATATACATATCAATGCAAGTTTTGCATGTATATGTATACTTATATATGTATGTTTATATACATACATTCATACATACACAAACACACACATGTGTATATACGGATATATATACATATATATACATACATATATATATATATATATATATATATATATGTGTGTGTGTGTATTCATATATACACGCACACATACACACAGTATATATATGTATATTTGTATATATATATTAATATATATTTTTGAGTATATGTTTATATATACACATACACACACATATGTAGTATGTGTGTGTGTATGTTCATATGCATATACATATATATACATATAAACATATATATACATATATAAATACATATATGTATATATATATATACACATACACACACACATATATGTGTGTACGTAAATATAAACTCACATGATATAAATGCACATGAGAGTGAATATATAATGGTTGTTACTGTATACATACATGCCCCATGTGTGCATTTAAAATTAGTTTTCCTTCTGAAAGTACATATTGACTCACCACGCATCGGAAAGCCATGTTTGTATCTTCAGCTGTAGGTTCAAACTGTAGCTAGCGTAATGATGGCCCTCCATTTTATACAACGAGCACCACCCCCCACCCCTACTCCCATGCACCACTCTCACGCATTACCTTCAGAGGGAATCGAATGGTGAAATTAACTGAATCCTATTTTATGAGCTTTGTGAATTTTCTTTCAAACTGCCTTATAAATTTGCTTGCGAATTTTATTTACGTAGTTTATTTTTGATCTCCTTATGGTTATAGAACAGAAAATCAGGGGAAAATAAACGATTATATAAACTAGGAGAAGTATTACGGCAGAAAGAACATTACAGTGAAAGGGAACCTTGAGGCAGTCCTATCAATGTGGATCCATATTGCTTATCCTTTGTATTAGCCAAGTTCATCACATACACATACGTACGCACGCACACAATTACACACACACACACATACATATATATATGTATATATATATGTGATGTACATATATATATACATATATATAACGTATATATGAGTATAGACACACACACACACACACACACACACACACACACACACACACACACACATATATATATATATATATATATATATATATATACACACACACATATATGTATATATACTGTATGTTTACATATATACATAAATAAATATATATATATATATATTTATATATATACATATATATGTATGTATGCAGTATATATATATATGTATGTATGCAGTATATATATATATATATATATATATATATATATATATATATATATATATATACACATATATATGTATGAATGCAGTATATATATACACACACACACATATATATATATATATATATATATATATATATATATAAACAGACACACATAC
>NC_061847.1:15141811-15144311 GCF_019202785.1 Penaeus chinensis | reverse complement strand
GTGTGTATGTATGTATATGTGTATGTAGGTATATATGGATATATAAACAAACAGATATATATGTATATGAATAAATATATCTCTATGTATCTATCTATCTGTATATATATTTGTGTGTGTGTTTAAATTTATATATATATGTGTGTAAATGTAGATAGATAGACAGAAAGAAAGATAATAAGATCTTTACGTATATATATACACATACATATATATATATACATATACATACATATACATATACACACACACACACACACACACAGACACACACACACACACACACACACACAAAAACACACACACATATATATATTTATTTATTTTAAATTTGTATATGTATATGTATATGCAAATGGGTGTTTATTCATGCATACGTTTATATATATTAATTAATTCATTTATACAGAAGTATACATATTCATACACATAGCCATACACACACACATACACACACATATATACATACACACACACACACACATTCAGTACCAGTATACAGGCTTGCTATTAATCAAATAATCCTTGTTGGAATTCCTCTTAGTCTCAGGATCTCCAAGAATGACTCACGATGCATGGTATCAAACGCTTTCTTGAGGTCGATGTAATCTGTAAGCAGTCCACGCCCGAACTCACGACGGCGCTCTACAATGACACAAAGCTTCAGTATACGGTCTATTGTGGACTTACCAGGAGTGAATCCAGATTGCTCCGGCCTCTGGTGCCTCAGCAGGTGGTCTCTGATACGTCTCAGTAGGATGTGTGCGAGTACCTTGCCTGGTATACTGAGTAGTGTAATGCCTCGGTGATTACTGCAGTCCCACCGATCCCCTTTCCCTCAACAGGTTAGAGGGAATGGTACTAGGCTTCCAGATGGCAGACAGGACAGCATGCAAGCCTCTTGCCATAAGTTTTGGAGGATTCTCCATCGAGTGCTAACAAGAATTGGAGCACTGATACCAGGAACCAAATCCTCAATCTCTGGGACCTAGCAAAGTCCTGGAGAAGGAGGCTGTTCTCAATGCCAGGATCAGCTCTCAAGCCATGGGGGCCAACAGGCATCTCGTAGCCAGCTCGATCACAGCCAGATACTGCATTAAAGTCACCCAAAACAATGCGAATGTCTCGCCTAGGGCAATTGTCTGCCACAGATATGAGTTTGGTGTAGAACGCTTCTTTCACCATCGAGTTTGCAAACATCAGTAGGAGCATACACAGCAATAAGAGAAACGAAGCCAAAATCATGCTTCAATCTCAGTGCCATTATATGCTCATCGACTAGTGTTCCCTTAACTACCAAGGGCTGAGGTCGGCTGGAGATGGCTACTCCCTGAGGGTGATGACCATCGCCAAGGCCTGACCAGTAGTAAGTGTACCCAGCCATACTGATCGTGAGGGCAGCCACCTCGGCTCCCAACCGCGGGACAAGTAACTCTCATTCCCATCCTGCGCCCCAACATTTGCCCTTCCAACAGGACCCTAGGCCAGTCTCGCTTCTCCTTCCAATATTCACACACACACACACACACACACACACATATATATATATATATATATATATATTTATAAAATATATATTGATATATGTATAAATATTTACATATATATACATATATGGAATATATATTGATATATAGATATATAAATACTTACACACACACACACATATATATATATATGAAATATATATAGAAGCATAGATATATAAATATTTACACACACACACACATACACACACAATATATATATATATATATATATATATATATATATATATATATATATGAAGTCACACACACACACGGACACACACACACACACACACACATATATATATGTATATATACACATAAATGTTGCAATATATATATATATATATATATATATATATAACTAGGAATAAATATGCGTGTTTGTATCGTATACTGATATTTCTGAATGCTTACTGATCTATATAAGAAATTATTCGTTGCAGCATTTAGTAGTCTAATGTAATTAATTAAATAATTAAATAATTAAAGTATCATTAGGACATATGTATTCACTCTTTTGTATAGAGTGAACTTACTGTATGGTATGATTGCTACTATAAATTTATAGGGCTATAGTGTTTGATATTGTCATTTTGTTATCTTGATTATGTTTCGGTAGGTTAAAGAGAAGCATTTTTTCTGTGCATATTTTATATTACGAATAATATAACAGCTGAAGTTAATATATTCGTGACTGGCATCGCTGATTACAAATTTCACATAAGGATGACTAGAGAACTGCTTTCTTCACGTGTGAAACTAGCTTCATGCCAGGGAATATGGAAGAATATAAATCTTATAACAGAGATATTGTTTACATACAGTCATATTAGATGTTTTTTGTTTTAATGATCGATGGTGTAGGCGCCCAGGAGACAAGCGCAACTGGCGGGAAGCTTGAATGTCTCGATGGCGAAGGGGAAGTACTGATCATAGGAGTCGTAGACGAGGAAGCGGTGGTAGATGGA
>NC_061847.1:15131811-15136811 GCF_019202785.1 Penaeus chinensis | reverse complement strand
AGACAGTAATGCTATAGCTGGTTGGTATTGTGTGCGTCACACAACTTACACGATGAGAACTGGGGCACGTCCTCTGACTCACCCATCTGTCACACCGGTCTGTAACCTAACCGGAGCCGGGTAGCCACCACATTGTCTTCTTAACAGCAGACCGCGGCGTCGGTATTTGTAGGGATGAGATGCGAAGTGGTCGTGGTGCTGGATGCTTACGCTCGCTGGCCGCTCGGCGTTCCTGTGCCAGGTGATTGACAAGTGAGTGGAAGCACATATCCTCCGCTTGTAGTGAGAGAGGGTTGCCGGCGAGGTGTCAGCCGCAGGTAGGGCAAGCCTACAGGCAGCTTTAGCAAGATGGTCCACAACATAAGTCTCTGTTATTCCAACATACGAGGGAATCCATAGGAAATGTATTACAAATGCATGTCCAATGGCTATGACTAGATGGCGCAGTATGTGATTGACTAGGCTATGGGCTTCAGGCTTTGGGGAGGAGAGGGCAGGAAGGGCAGACTGTGAGTCACAAATAACTAGTCCATTGCTTCTGGTGCATAGAATTAGGCTAATGCCATCTAGAAGCCCATGCAGTTCACAGGTGGTAGAGGAGCTGGACCAGTCCTGCAGATGGTATCCAGTCCATCCTTCATTTGGTGGTTCCATAGTAGGAGAGAAGACAGCACAGCCTGCAGTTCCATCCATTTGTAAAGAACCGTCCCCATGGAGGGTTTGAGAGGCAGGAATGGAAGACCTTTGACAATAGCCTCCTGGGCGAGTTGTTTCTGTAGGCAGGGTAGTTCCCTCCTACAGTTGAGTGCATAGGAAATGGCTACAGGTGGAACCTGTCATGGGGGAGGACCATAGTCAACTTCCTCTTAGGGAACATTGTTATAAAGTCTTCTAAGAACTCGGCAAACATTCCTAATGAGAGCACAGCCACCTGGTCGGAGTTGTGGGCGACGAGAATTGGGGTTAAGTGACATTTTAATGATGCCTGCATAATGTGAAGCAAGACTGGAGGAGAGGAGACACTTAACAGTAAAGAATGTTACATTGGCATAGATTCGTTCCACAAGAGGAAGGAGATGAAGCTTCAGCTACATGTTAGTAATCCTAGTGGACAATGGGAATCCTAAAATGGAGTGCATTACCTTATTTTGTTTTTTTTCTAGGGGATCAAGCACTGTTTTGGATAGTTGAATAAGAGCTGGACATAGTTGATAAATTAATGCATAGATAAAAGCTGTATAGATATTTCTGGCCACGGGAATAGAGACCCTAGCAGCATTGTTAGTTAGCCAGCGAAGGGGTTCAAGGCGCCGTTGTAGCTGTGTCAATAATTCCTGAACAATTGGATGGACACGTTGATGTGCCGGGGTGGTGGGAAGGACTTGAACTGGAACGCCCAAGTAAAGATACCATGTGCAGAATAGTATAATGCTAGGGCCCGCTAGAAATTCAGGTAGTGTTCATGTTTTTTTTTAGAGATAAGATCATACTTTTTACAGGAGAGAGGATGAGGCCACATGAAGAGGGAGATTCGTAAAATAAACAGAGTAAGTGCTGTAGATCTTCTGGAGAGTTGTAGTGAATGCAGATGTCGTCAGCATAGCATGTAAGTGTTGTCCCTAGGATGTCAGGGAGCTGGGATATGAGGCGGTGCATAAGGATATTGAAAAGAAATGAGCTAAAGACACCTCCCTGTGGAGTCCCAAGGCTAAAGCACTTATGTGTGCTGCAGGCACCTTTAAAGAGGACATAGGATGATCTATTGCTTAAGTATCCTCGTATCCATCAAAAGAGATTTCCACTAACACCAAAGTCCACAAGCTGGTGGAGGATCACATCTGGATTTGCAATATCAAAGGCACTTTTCAGGTCAATGGCTTGTAGAGGAGAGGTGAGTGTAAAGTTCCAATGGACAATGGTGCGTGCTGTGTTGTGGCAGGAAACCATATAATCTTGATGATAGTTTGTCCTGAAGGTGATACATAAGGCGATTCAGGAAAAAGTTTAAAAAGTGTGTTTAGTTTTGATTCCATTTATTACAATGGATATTCTTAGGTGTGACATACTGTCTGTTTCATTTTGCTTCTAAACTATCCCCTGTGTGCAAGGAATGGCCAGGGTTACCATCCACTGGCGGCGAGGGATTCGAACGCAGGTCAGCAAGATTGCTAGACGAGAACGCTACCGCTGCACCACACAGCACACAGGAGGATATGCTCCATCCACTTTACAGAAGCATGATGTAAGGGATATTGGTCTATACTTGTCAGTGCCAGGTTTAGGAACAGGTACAATGAGGCTCTTCATCCAGCCTTGTTTCATATATCCATTTGGGAGGCAGAGGTTGTAAAGCTGTAGAAGGGGATCACCAGTGAGCTTCAGGAGGAAGCACAAGATGGAGTATGTGAAGCTGTCATCACACCTGGGGCTGATGCTTTATCACTAGCAAGAACACGACGAAGTTCATCCTTTGTTATTGGTATGTCTTCTTCCTCATCTTTCCTCAGCAAGGCTGCTGCCAGGCGTAGAGCATGTTGGGTTTTCTGAGAGGAGAGCACCTTTTGTATATGTGAAGGAAGACTATGAACACTGGATTGCTGTGACCAGGTCTCAACAAGATCTTGGGCATACTGAACTGGACTGTGATGGAGTGCACTTGAGTTTTTTTCTTTACCACCTTCTTGATGAGTCGCCACATGGACCCTATGCTTGTCTGATGATTGATGGTACTGGCAAAATCATGCCAGGCATCACAATAAACACACCGTTGTAGGGCAACAAGAGCACTACTGGATGTTTGGTACTGCTGTAAGTTGTCTAGGGTTGGATCCCTCTGATAGACATGGCTATCCTCTATGGCCTGTCTCTCTGCTGCCTTGATGCATCTATCAAGCGTCCAGTCGTGAGCTCCAGGATGGCACTTAAGTTTTGATCTGTGAACATAGTGGTTATAAAAATCTTGTGTTAAAGAAACAAGGGTACGAGTATAACTTTTCAGGAAAATTGATATCAAGCTTGAAGATGAGAGGAGACATGTAGGAGATATAGCTAGGACAGTACTTTAGGCGAATACTGATCCGGGTACATGATAGGCAGACCAATGCACAGTAGGGATCAAGTATTGAAGGCTGAGGGCAAGGTGAAAAGAGAAGAGCAGGGAGAGACGAGCACCTGACCTGAGATGTCACAAGTCCATAGGTGGTCGAGGGTGCCTCCTCGAGAATGTGTGGAACCTCCTGTATCCCAACGAGTTAGGTGTAGGTGGTTGTGCTGCATGAACTTGATAAGTTGTAGTTGACAGTATTGGAACGTCCACCTAAATCGTTCCTTCTCCCTGCTTAACCTCTAGAAGTTGAAAAGTGGTACTGTCATCAGAGGTATGGAGTAGTCGGTGCTGAACAAAGGAGTGGATGTAAGTAATGAGCCCATTCCTAACACGATGAACATAAGAAATATAACTACTGAGGGAAGGTGCTACAAGGTTCCTAAAGCATGTCCAACAGAAGCTTCTTGTATGAAAATGACATTTAGGTGATGACAATAAACGTATGCCTAAAGTGAGGTAATTTTGTCTGGAAATGTTATGCTGCAAGCATAATGAGAGGATATGAAGGTGTATGCTACTCTTTTGCTTGCGTGAACCAGGTGAGGTGGAAGACAAAGGTATATTATTGATTCGAGTCGATCCATGAGAGACAGGTGCTACTGTGGGAGTGATGATTGTTATGAAACGAGTTGCTAGTAAATCAAGATCTCGGCGATGTAAATGATGCAACAGAAGTGATGACAACCTGTTGGGCTTCAATGAGAGACTTGAGTGTTGTGTCGTTAGTAGCCAGTTTGGTGGAGAGATCAGCAAGAGAAGCTGCTAGAAAATCAAAATGAGACATAATGGCATCAAAACGAACCTTGATGGCATCAAAACTAGCCTTGATGGCATTGAGGCGTGATGCAAGGGAGGCACACTGTGACTTGAGAGAGTCAACAGCTTCTTGAAGTACAGACACCTGAGGAGCTGGACTGGAGTCTGCAGGGCAGGGTGGTGCAGGAGTGGCAAGCGGTACATGTGTAGATATATGTGAGGCTGCAGAGGCAAGAATGTGGGGGATTGTCGAGCACCTTGTACTCCCATGCCAAACATTCACTCTAGGCTGGTGACATCGAGGACATTTCCATTTCACCTTATTTGTGGGTGGTGGGTCTTGACATGTCGTAGTTGATGCAGCATTAGAGGGTGAGGTATGATGAATGCAGGTACGGCAGTCATGAGCACCTGAGCACCAGGCACACTTTTCAAATGCAGTGCAGTATTAGGAAATGTGGCCAAGGCCCCAACATTTGTAACACCATGGCTACTCATCCTGCATCTTGTGTAATTTACAGGCTGGGAGGCACGGAAGAAAACTGAAGATAACTGTTGGCGATGTCGCCTCAGGGAGACTCCAGATAATAACAAGTCCATTAATAGGTATACCATTCTGACGAAACCGGCGAGCAGAATAAACACCAGGTAGTTCTTTGGCCTTGGAGAGATCAACGCTAATAGGATACCGTGTGAGGAGAAAGGAGGAATATTTGCGAGGCCTCTCAGAGGAATCTTGCTTATCAAGCTGCAGATCCAAAAATTCTCCCTTTGTCACACTGTATATAATATCCTGACGTCTCCTAGTCACATACACGAAACGAGACGTCACTGCTGACATCTTGACCTCAGCAAGATTCCGATCCAGATACCTCTGCCAGCCATCGCAGCTTTATGTCCACACCAGGGTTATATCTAAATATAAGTATGATATACTCCGCTCGCGAAGCAAATGCTGGAAAAGCGGTAGGCCAATGTGATGTGTTATGACGCGGCAGAGGACGGGGTTCGGGGGCCACATTATGAGTATCACAAGGCGGCGGAGAACCCTTTGCGTCTGGTTGTTTTGGCAGCAGGAGACAAGGACTCGCTGTCAGTGTCCGAGATGGAGTCCATTGGCCACTTACTAGAAGTATGG
>NC_061847.1:15109311-15121811 GCF_019202785.1 Penaeus chinensis | reverse complement strand
ATATATATATATATATATATGGTTGCAACTGTTGCAATCTGGTCCACACTAGTCCTCCGTCTACCTCATAGGTGGCCACCTATGCTGTTCCTCGTGCCTCCTGTGATAAGCAGTATTTTGGCGAGAAAGGCGCCAGTTTCACTAAGCTTCTGTCTCAACATGAATACACTGTATCCAGGGGACACAAGAACAACGCCCTCTTCTGCCATCAGATGGATTGGTTTGCAGCACGAATTGTCTTTCCTTCAGCTGATGTCCACACCTGCAGGCAGGTAGAATCCTAATTAATTAAGCTGCTGTCAACTTCAACAACGGCTTTTCTCCTGCCGATAGTCTCCTCGCTTCCTACATCCTCTACTAGCCATCTAGTACACGGTCCAGCTGATCCTCCGACCTGACATGATCTCCCTTCGCTTCCATTTGTCTGTCCTCTTCTGGCCTGTTTTCCATGGAAAAGTAGTTTAATTTTCATTCAAAATACTCATTTTACTTAACCTGTGGGTTTACACAATTATATTTTTATAAAAAGAATATCTAAGTTTTATAACTTTTTTTTTTTAAGCGTCTCCCTTTGCCTTACACAAACGCCTGAGGTAGAACAAAAGCAATGACGGTAATCACGCAAAGTAGGCGTGTCTTTTCACCCACACCTGTCACAGAGCACAGTGCTTACATAAGGGAATGGGAGTGAAATAAGAGTAGCTGTAGCGCCCCACTCTCTGCTCCTAACAGGACGCCTTGCCATTTTCTTTGAGCTGATGAAAAGGGAGTGACGCATGAAGAAAACGAGTCATTATTTAGTGTGAAATATTGTAAACATATTAATGTTTATGAATTATTGTTTATTTATCCACTTGTAATAATGCGAACGAAGGTGATGAAGGATCTAAAAAGTTTGCTACTTTTTCATTAAAAGAACCTACTACACCCGTGTTAGATGTGATTATTTAGGATACTTTTTATACGTTTTGGGTGTTGTTTTTTTCTACCTGGAACCCTGGGTGGACACCTTTGATCAACATTCTGTGCCCCTTGGTTTTGATAGCCCCCTGCAATTTCTGTAGCAGCTCCAGTATGCTCCTTTAATTGTAGTACCTTTTACCAGGAAATCCAGCATCACTGTGTAATAATAGTGTACTTTTCCCTGAAATGTACTTATGTCATAGTCTCCCCTGAAAATCGCCTAGTCACGAATTTCGGGTTACTTTTTTCATGCTATAAATAATATTGATGTGTGTACTTTACTATAAATACTATTGATATGTGTACTTTCTGAAATATATATATTTCTTTATGTTTAACCCAATGCCGTCGGGGAAAATGAACAAAAAATGGGGAAAATGCTGTGCCCATTTTCTATACTTTTTGTGAAATGTCTGCTCATAGATGGTTCTGCTAGTGCTTAGCCACAAAGGAGTCAATTAGTAGACCTTGTGACCATACGTGATTTGAATTGGCGGGAAAAACGTGTTTATTTTTATTATAAACATTATAATTATTATAATATTTTTTAATATTAGTAACAGCAAAATAAGATAATGTAAAATATTTCGTAAATCAAAGAAAAGGGTGAACGGGCGAGACGGGCAGTACTCCTAACTGGCTCATTGGTGACTTAGTACAAGTATAGCCATCTATGAGTATAAACAATCAAACAAGTACTAACAGTGGGCAAAGCACGTGTCTACCCGTCGTATCCGTCGGCAAGGGGTTAATGACAACTGTTTGTATATCTGTATAGTTGTATTGTCGAAACTACTTGATGTGCTCAGTCCATTGTAAGTAAGTATTCTCGGGAAACTTACATAATTAAAAAGTCTATTTTAACAAATAGACTTTTTCATACAGAAAATGGTAATCAACAAATGTGTCTCCTCCAAACCAACCTGGGTTCTTTTAAAAGAAAAATAAAGCCACATTCTCGACCAGCTTCAACAAAGAAAACACCACGCAAAGGGAATCGCCCCCCTACATTTATCTCTCTTCCTTCACTCTCAGATAGCCAGCTACCCTTAGTGTTTGCTTCCCATCCTTAAACTAAGGATTCCTCCCCCTGTAGTTCATCAGACGAATAAACAGAGCCTCCGGGCTAGCACAGAGGTAAAGTGTCGGCCTCTCATCCGAGGGGTCTGCTGTTCGCGCCCTGCCCAGGCGCGAGAAACTGCAATTGTCGCTTGGAGGTTACTACTGTAGCTGGGCACCACGGTGGGTAAGGACTCAGCCGACTCAGCATGTTAGCGAGTCGACACAGGTCGGGCTCCCCTCATTGGCATAGCCCGGGTGAAGCTCAGCTTTACATATCGGACTTATCCTTAATAAACACTCGTGTATGAACACTTGGTGAGTGAACACTTTGTTAAAAGCGCAGCAGCTACAAATACAAAAATACACAACAGCTACTCTGGAGCCCGGGGCCTCTCGTCTTGCTAGACATTGTTGCTTTTGTGTTCTAGAGTATATTGAATTAAAGTAAATCCTGTAATTACTGACCCTTTTTGCACTTTATAGTGCTTTGCCAGCACCTTCAGTGCCTTGTTTTTGCAGGTGACACGAGGCTACAGTAGGAGTAGTCAGCACCTCACCTCAGACCCGCAGCTCTCTTCTACACTAGGGTAGCCCTTGTGCCAGTAGTCTGGCGCGTCCATTGGGCGCACTTCTTTTGTCCTGAATTCTTTTCATCTTAATGTGACTTTCCTGAGCCTACCGGAGTTCCTTGTGATTTCCCGTATTCATTTGGGGGTGGGCATTATTACCGCAAGTTCAGCGGTAAGGAAGTATCCTACACATAACTCGATCCCTCTGTGGTACCGGCTTCCACTGGGGGGGGGGGGGGGGTAGAGGACGGAAAACTGCTTTACTCTCTTAGCTATTGCTGTTAGGTTGATACCAAAAGTTAAGAGTTTTTGGTCCCTTCAGGACTACGGCTTTGAGACAAGGGGTCGGATCTGGTCCGATACCCCTGGATGAATGATTCCCCGGCTACCCCTTCTCCTCCTCAAGGAGGAGGGGCAACTCATGACCCTCCTATGACCAATCTGACTAGGAACAATGGAAGCCCTACTAATGACAAAACGAGAAAACCACTTTTCAAAATTCCCACCCAGAATGCAAGGTTTGCGAATGTAAAATGCATGAATGAAAATCAATTACTATGAACGTGAACCCCTTTATCATCAAAAAGGTACTTGATGGTCAAGTGGACAGCGATTTTGATTTTGTCAAAAAATTGCGAGATGGAAGCCTCCTTGTTAAAGTGCAACATAACTCCCAGATTAAGGATTTACTTAAGCTGACGCAAATTCATGATCTTTCACAGGGATTTGAGGACGATGGAAGTAAGTGAAATTCTCGAGAGCATGAAGGACCAAGATGTACTGGACATTCATTGTATGACCAAGAAGGATGGGAATGTGCGAACACAGCATTGCCAAAATTTCACACCTCATTAAGATGTATTGACAAAGCTTCAAATAAATTTGTTTGCCGAAGCCCATGACACCATCACATGTACTAACCAAATTTCCAAATGTGCAAACTGTGGAGGTCCCCATCAGTCAGGATCTGCTGAATGCAGTATCCTGAAGAAGGAGACTGAGACATTGGCATATATGAGAAAGCATGAAGTTAGTTATACTGAAGCTAAGAGGAAATTGGAAAGTTTGACACACAAACCCGATACTTCCCATACTGAAGCAGTAACTAACGTCACCCCTAGTGCAAATAATGTCAGTCAACAGCTTGCAGCTAAGGATAAGAAAATTGCAGAACTCAAACAAACCGTTAAAGAACTAAACACCTCCCCATCTAGGCTACTCCTGTAAGGACTTCGCCTGGCCCGCGATCGGTTTCTCGAGAGAGAAGGAGGTCGCAATCTGTCAGTCGTCTCCCTCACCAGGAGATGCAGGACATGGAGGCTTCTGTCTCCAAATCATCCCAAGAGAGGTCCCCGGGAAGCCTCCCTCTCATAAAAAGAAAATTAAAACTGGTGGACAAGGCACTTCCAAACCCCATAAAACGTAATCTTCGCGTCGACCATTATACAATGGAACTGTCGAAGTCTTAGATCTAAAGTAAATGACCTCGTCCCATGTTCCCGATATTATAGTTCTCCAAGAAACGCATTCGACACACCTCGTCTCTGACGAGGTCGTTTCACTGAGGAACTACCATTTAAGTCGGAAGGATCGTGAGGGTAGGGAAGGAGGCGGAGTCGCCATGTACATCCACCAAAGCCTCCCTTTTACTTAAGTGACTATTGATTCTACTTTGGAGTTTGCTGCATGCAAAGTAAAAATTAATGGCACGTATCTAACTATATGTTCAGTTCGTTGTCCACCTGATAATGTGATAATCTATGATGAGCTCTTTGCTCTTCAGGAACGTCTGCCACAAAATAAAGTAATTTTAGGTGATTTTCATGCTCATCATACGTTATGGGGTTCCCTGCGGGTGGATGGTAGAGGTGAGCAAGTAGTTGAGTTGATTAATGAGTCTGATTTAGTCCTTCTGAACGATGGTAGTCCGACGCGAGTGGACGATAATACCGGTAATTTGAGCTTTATTGACTTAACACTGGTCTCTTCATCAATAGCAGCCAAGTGCCTGTGGCACACCATTGACGACTCGTTGGGAAGCGATCATCTTCCTATTTTGATTGAAAATTCATGCGACACAGTGAGAACGCCTTCAGCATCTAAATTTAATGTAAAAAGAGCAGACTGGGTCGCCTTCACAAGGAGCGCAAGCTCGAACTTGTTGGAGAGACCATTGATGATAAAGTAAACAATATTCAGAATTCGATTTTAGAAGTAGCATCGCTATCCATTCCTAAAACTTCGACAGATAGCGTTAAGCATAGAGTTCCATGGTGGACACCAGGTTGCCGCAGGGGAATAAGGCCTACAGACTTTTCAAAAATAACAACTGAAATGAGAACTTTTGCAACTACAAACAAGCAAGAGCTAGGGCTCGTAGAGTAATAAAACAAGCAAAAAGAGACTCCTGGCGGAGCTTTGTCTTTACAATTAACAGCAATAATTTAGATATAGAAAAAGCCTATGACATGACATGGCCGTATGGTCCACTGTCAATAAAATCAATAAGAAAAAAACATCTTTCAGAATCAACAACATCATTCACGAGGGTAATGATTTAGATTCACCTAGAGACATTGCTAATGCACTCGCCAGGCAGTTCTCTCATACAAGCAGATCAGCAAACTACCATCCCGCATTCCTGACCATCAAGGAAGCAGCTGAGCTGCAACCTATTCACTTTGCCACAGGAGATGACTTTGATTACAATAAAGATCTAACAAGGAATGAGCTTGTCCGAGCCCTAGAGGCCTGTAGAGGAACATCCCCAGGCCCCGATGAGATTCGATATGAGATGAGAAAGCATCTTAATCATGATGACATGATTAAGTTGCTAGAAGTGTACAATGAAATTTGGAAAAGCCACACTTCCAAACTCATGGCACTTCGCCCACAGTGAAAGGAGGGGGTAATCCCAGATCTGCCATCTCCTACCGCCCAACTGCGTTGACAAGTTGCGTATGCAAGGTCATGGAACGAATTGTTAATAGTAGGTTATTGCATTTTTTAAATTCCAGTAATTTACAATTGCCAAAAAAGATTATTTGATTTCAGAATTTTTTGATATAGAAAAAGCCTATGACATGACATGGCCGTATGGTCTACTCAGAAAACTTTATGCTTTTGGATTACATGGAAACTTGCCTTGTTTTATTCAAAATTTCATTTCTGACAGAACTTTTGCTGTTGTTTTCTGAGAATGTCACTTTTTTGGACATTTTTGTCCAGGCAAATGGGGTCCCACAAGGAAGTGTCTTGTCACCAACTTTTTTATGTATGATAAATGACATCTTACCAGCTCCTCGGAATCTTAAATACTCACTGTACACTGATTGCAATAATGCAGAATTCTTAGCAAATCGCATCCAATTGGCACTGGATATGATTCATAACTGGGGCCTCCAGTGGGGTTTTAAGTTTTCCACTAGAAAGAGTATTAGGGTATTTTTTTTTACATAGGAGGAAGCCGTACATTAGGCTAACTTTAGACACCACCCAATTCCTATTCAAAATTCTGCTAAATTTCTTGGTCTGCTATTTGATAGTAGACTCAGTTGTCAAAGAGCACTAAATTTATTAAAGTGAATTTCTGGTAATAAATGGGAAGCTGATAGACAGTCTTTGCTAATGGTATATAAAACCCTGATTAGTAGATTATGGGTCAATCGTGTAAAGTTTGGCATCGAAAACAAGTTTGAAAGGTTTGGATGCTGTGCAAAATGCTTGTTTGCGTGTGTGTGTTGGAGCCCCGAAATGTGATCGGAACGAGCGTCTTGAGGTGGAGTCAGGAGTACCTCCCCTCCGACTCAGATGCGGCCAGTTAGCTATGCCGCAAAGGTGGCTCAAGACCCGAGCCACCTTAATGGCAATGGAGACATTAGGCCCTTTGCCACGCGACTCCACGACCTCGTCGAGAAAGTCGGTATAGATCTCTCTGTCATCGATACCCTGGTTAAGTCAAATATAGCGCCATGGGAAACCCCAAACTTTTCTATTATGGAAGCCAGGCTTCCATCAGCCAAGGCCATGGCGTCGGAGGTGGAGGTACACCAGAGGTTCAGAGAGATCATTATTAAACATCTAATGTTTTTTTCGTATATATACACCGACGGCTCCAAGACAGATGAGTGTGTAGGTGCGGGTGTATGGTCGACTGAATGTGAGCTAAAGTTCAGACTGCCGAATCATACATCGATTTTTCTTGCAGAACTTTTTGCCATTGACAAAGCCATTGATTTTGCACTATCGACGACCTATGATAGAATACTTATTTTTTTCAGATTTATTAAGTTCACTTAATGCTATTAAATCCTTAGAAACCACTAAAAATGAACTGCTGGGTAATATCATTCGTAAGTTACATGGTGCCAACAAATCAATCAAGCTAATATGGGTACCAGGCCACTCTGGTATCCATGGCAATGAACAGGCTGACAAATTAGCCGGGTCAACTGGCGATCTGGACACTACCATAGCTTGTACAGATCTCAGGTGTTTTGTGTCTCTTATAAAAGCAAAAATATATCTCATGTGGACCAACCGCCAACTCACAAATAAAATCAGAACAAATATAGAGCTGTGGGACAAATCCCACAGGAAAGAAAGAAGGGTGGAGGTGGTGTTGGCCCGCCTTAGGGTCAACGCTACAAGATTAACACACCTCACTCCCTATATTGAAAAAAAAAAAAAATCATAGACCACATCCTTACAGTATGCACCAATACAACAACCATAGACAACCACAAAATAATTACTTTAGAATGAAACATAAAGATTTTACCTTAAACATATTATCGGATGACGAAAGAATTATCAGAAAAATAATCACTTTTCTAAGAGAAAATGATCTTAAATAGATTGATAAAATGAATAAGATCCATTGGATTAATAACCTTGGCCACATGCCGCTGGTTGATAGCCAAGAAATCCAACAAAGAAAGAAAGTAATAAACTTAGCCTCTGGTCTAATACAGTGATAACGTGTCGGCCTCTCATTCGAGGGGTCGGTGGTTCGCACCCCGCCCAGGCGCGAGAAGTTGCAATTGTCTCCTGGAGGTTACTGCTGTAGCTGGGCACCACAGCGGGTAAGGACTAAGCTCAGCCGAGTCAGCACCAGCTGACACACGTTAGCGAGTCGGCATTAGTCGACACAGGCCGGGTTCCCCTCATGGGCATATCCCTGGCAAGGCTCAGCTTCGCATATTGGACTTATCCTTAATAAACTAAAGCCACTGGACCAGTACACTGGTGTCGTCTCGGCCTCTCATCCGAGGGTCGGCAGTTCGAGCCGCGCCCAGGCGCGAAAAGGTGCAATTGTCGCCTGGAGGTTACTGCTGTGGCTGGAAACCATAGCGGTTAAGGACTGAGCTCAGCCGAGTCAGCATTAGCTGACATATGTTAGCGAATCGGCATTAATCGACATAGGCCGGGACCCCTCATGGGCATATAAGCCTTAATGGACTAATCACAGCTGTCTATACAGTCAGCAAGGCCTTAACAGACTAAATACGTTTTGGCCAAGAGACATCATTCTGGGCTTTAAGGGACTTATACCACCGTCAACCGAGGTAGACGGTTTAGCCACGTCTCTACAATAACAACAAACACACTTGTAGTATGTTTACACCAGCATGTAGTGTAAACACACTACATGCTGGTCCCAAATGACTGTGAGCATGACCTTGGTAGTGAGTCAAAATGCTTCCATCATTTTGAGTTTCAGGATCATTGTGATGGACCCAAGTTTCATCTTGCATTATTAGTTTGTCAAAAGAGTCCTCCTGATTTTCTTGGCACATGATACTAAAAGAGCTTTTGAGCAATGAACTTGCCCCTGCTTCAGAAAAGTTCTGAGTAGCCTGGGAACCCATCGAGCAGACTTTTCTAAGTGCAGATGGTCATGAATGATTTATCCAACAGACCCAACAATAATCTTGACATCCTAGGCTAGCTGACGAACAGCAATACTTCTAAAATGGAAGTCTCCACTTGATGGATGGTGTCTTCATTAATGTCAGACTGGGGTCGTCCTGGAATAGGAGCTGTGGCGATGCCAATGTTTAACAATGTCATATGATAGAACATCCTCCCTATAAATTGCCTTCAGTTCATCAAAGGCAGGTATAAATACCTAATCACTGCTCAATACTCTTACTGCAACTTCACAGCTGCAACTGAAAACATGTTATGAGTTCAGGATCTATAGAGACGTGTCTCAATCATATGAACTCCTCTGAGTTCTAATGCTATATCCTCTAGAGAGGGATCCAGTTTGAATTCAGTTACATCTGGTTTATTAATTTCAAGTTCTAGTAATTTGTATAAAATGTTTCTATAATTTCGGTATTCCTTTTGGCTGCAAGTCTAATGTTTGACTGTCTCCACATTTTGGTTCCCATGGCAAACTTGTTTTGCTTGGAAGCCTCTCACCCTTCACCCTTCTTGTTTTTAACTGTCATCTTTGGTCATATTTTCTCTTATCTAGATTTTACTATATTCTTCGTGGGTGACCACGTATTTAGCTTTCTTTATTACGTCTGTTAACATTTGCTTATTAATGAATGTCCTTTTTAAAGGGCGTTTCTTTCCCTTTTCGAATAATCCCTGATATTCTGCTCTGAGAATTCAGGATTTATGATAAATATCCTGTCTTTGTTGTATTGTTCGATCCAGCATGACTATGCCCTTATTTACATCAGCCAAATTAGCAATATTCATTGCGTGTAGCCCATGGTGTGACTTCAATTATTTTTTTACTGTACCGTCTCTGCAAGCTGTGTCTATATTTCTTCCTTTGTAATATTGATGTCTCTTTCTTTTCTTTTTTTCATTTACATTTTCCTTTGCTTTAGATACATGTAGTTGTCATCTTTTTTGCCTTTTCCATTATTTGAATCTGGCTGCTTGATAAATTGCTTTCAGTTGCCTGTTCTTTAATACTTTATGAACTTTTTCTTGTATATCTTTTGCTTCAATTTGACTACTGTTGCCAATCTTGTTTTTTTATTCTTTCATCTTTCTCTTGACTTCTTTAAATTTCATATCATACATTTCATTATTCTCTCAGAATGGTTGTGTTCCTGTGCAAATTATCTAATCTTAATGGTTACCCATAATACAAACACAAAAATAGAGCTGTACTCACGGCAATTGTCTCTATGCGCGAAACGCTTACCTTGTAGGATTCGCGGTCACTTCTCGCCTCCATTACCTTCCCGGCTCACAAAGCCACACTATCTTTCTCTCAGTGTTTAACTTACTCGTTCACTTTACAACCCAAATTATTCTTTCAACATGTACTCTACACATTTACAGAACCAATGATTAGCAGACTAATGTTTGACTGTCTCCACAGTCACGTGTGGGCTCTAAACACTGCCTTAGCGAGGGCTCTTATCTTATCCTTATAAACGGCCTAGCCGTCTATAAGGATAAGATGGTAACATGTCGGCCTTTCATCCGAGAGGTCGGCAGTTCTCGCCAAACCCAGGCATGCGGTGAATCAGCCTTTAGTTGACTGATTCAAAGGGATTAGAGGAACCTACCGGAAAAGGTTACGACGGGGCGCAGCGGGTTGCACTCAGCCAGAAAATACATAGGGCTCTAATGACCTCACGGTTTCGCGCTCACCTTTCGTTGCTGCCGCGATTCGAATTGCTTGCAATTAGCTTCGTGCCCTATGGCCAATTCTTTCCTTTACGGATTTTTCGGCATTAGTATAACTCTCTGCGCACCTTCTGTTGAACTGGACTCCATCTTTGGGCTCGTGCTAGGATGTGGGCAGACCTTTACCTCCCGCAGGGGAGGGTGTGTCTGGGAGTCTTTAGCATGCCTAACTTACAGTGTGCAGAGAATTACCATTCTATTTGCAAGGGACTGGTACGGCAGACCATCAGATGACTGCCACTCTATTTTTTTCGCATATGATAAATAGGCAGGTAGGAGCCCCTCCCTTTCTGAGGCCCTCAGTCTGGTTCTGTCTAATTAGCCCCTGCTAGACAGAACACCGTTTTCCTGTCCCGCCACAGGAACCGCCTAGAAAGGTAGTTCCTCTCACTGTGGTGAATCAGCCTTTGGGTGACTGTTTCAGAGGAATGAAGGAACTTCCTTGAATAGGTGCAGGACCTCTCTTCCTTCACTGAGGTAAAACAGCCTTTGGGTGTTTCAGAGGGAAGAGGGATTCACATTGAAAAGATACAGGTCCTCTCCTCCCTCACTGAGGTGAAACAACCTTTGGGTGGTTGTTTCAGAGGGATGAAAGGAACCGCATGGAAAAGGTGCAAGAGCTCCCTTCCTTCACTGAGGTGAAACAGCCTTTGGGTGGCTGTTTCAGAGGGATGAGAAAAAGGGTTCCAAACAATGATGTAGATGAAAGGGCATCCCCTCTGTTCTCTCCCCAGGGATTTATACCTACCCACGTGTTGGCCCAGTCAGGCCAATTGGCTGGTCTCCTTCGGGAGGCTAGGGTCAAGCAGTCATGCCGCTGTTGGCACTCACACTGGTCTGTGAGTGTCATTACAATGGCTATTGGCTGAGTATATCCTCTCACCACCCCTGTAGCTGCTAGACACTGCCATTAACATTTTAGCTTCCCCTTGTTGGACTCTGTGGTGGGTGGGGGCGTGTGAGGATGAAGTAACTGTCCAAATACACGGAAAAACAAAACAAAAATCCCCCACAGACAGATACTAATGTTGACGACCCTTGCAAGGCCAAAACCACGGCAGTCACCCTGAAGCCATATGTACCTCCTGGTGGCAAAAGAAAACCCCAGGCACAGGATGACTCTGTCACACCTACTGCCAAGATGGGCAAGACAGAGAAACCATCAGCCACAAGCATGTCTGTCCATTAGATTGTCCAACAGATGTACTCTCGTGCTGGCCTCTTCAGGCCTGCAGCCAAGCCAGGGAGGCCTCTGAGTTCCCCTCAGACGTCCTCCCTGACCGAGATGGGAGCACAAACTGAACCAGCCGAAACAGCTGCTGCTCACACGAGCAAAGCCCAAAGCCGAAATGGCGGACCGAAACGACCGAGGACAGAGACAGACTGAGGGAGAGCCTGGACCCCATAGGCATTTCCCTCAATTCAAAGTTCCCTCTACACCCGAAGGCTTCGACAATGCCTACCAACTGGTCAGAGCATTGGAGATGCAGCGAAAAATCCGGTTGTCAATCCTGGATGCCAGAGACCAGGGCATGATTATTGTGCCCAAAGACCAAGCTACCCTGAATTTACTGCAGGAAATGAAGGAGCTTAAAGATGAGGGAAAGTGTGTCTTTCACCACTGAATCCCAATGATAAGAGAGTCAAGATGGTGCTCTTCTCAGTTTCGTAAGATGTGGAACTGATCACATCACATCCACAGGTCGTGTAGGCTTCCCGAGTCTCGAGAGGGAAGACTCCAACCAGACTCCGACACCGACACCTCTCAATCCGAATATGACGACGTCTCTGATGTAACTATCACCAAGTCACATCATGACACACAACCTAAGCATACTACATTGGAGCATCAATGGCTTCTCCTCAATGAATGCCATACTCCACGCAATAGTGGGATCAAGGAGCATTGGCATTGCCATGCTCCAGGAGATATTAACAGAGGAGATTATTTGCTTCTCAGGGTATAATGTCTTCATGCTGCCACACACAGCTGGCAAGAGAGGCTTGATCACCCTGGTGGAGACAGTGGAGACGATGTTGAATCTCTTGCTATTGAGATTCACCTGTCTGGCGGGCCCCTCGAACTGTACAATGTGTACAGCCGGCCAAGCTGTAGGAACTTAGACATCAGCTACTGCAGCACATGACCGAGTGATTATAGGGGGAGACTACAATGCACACCACCCCATCCTGGCTCCCTGCAGGGCACCGGATACGGCTGGCCATCACATAGCTGGCGTG
>NC_061847.1:15101811-15104311 GCF_019202785.1 Penaeus chinensis | reverse complement strand
ATTGTTTCTTTTTGATGCTCCCGAGTATATCTCCTACTTTTCATCCGATCTCTTATACTAATTCCCAGCATCAACCTCTCCATTCCTCTCTGGGCACTTATTAGTTTCCTCTCCAGTGATTTGGTTGTGGTCCATGTTTCTGATCCATAGGTCATAACTGGGAGAATGCATTGGGTAAAGACTTTTCTTCTTAAATATAATGGCATGGATCCTCTTAGTATGCTACAGTGCTTGCCGAAGGCGCTCCAGCCTAGTCTGATGCGTCGCTTAATTTCCTCTTCGCTAGATGTGTTTGTCTGTACGAGTTGCCCTAGGTATATATACTTGTCTACCACCTCTAGCGCTTCACCTTGAACATGTATCTGTTCGAATTGAACTCTACTGTTGAACTTGATCTTAGTCTTTTTCTTGTTCATCCTAAGTCCGACTTTCAGGCTTTCTCTATTCAGCTCATTTATTAGTTGTTGCATTTAATTTGCAGATTCACTGAAGAGAACAATATCATCTGCAATTCTTAGATTGTTCAGGTATTCGTCCTCGATTTTAATACCCTTCCCGGTCCATTCTAGCTTCTTGAAAATTTCCTCAAGGCAAGCTGTAAACAGTTTTGGTGAGATGGTATCACCCTGTCCAACACCTTTCTTAATTGGAATTTTATCGGTTTCTGTGTGGAGCTTGATGGTTGCTGTCCCATCTTCGTATATATATTCTATTTTTTTACAATATACCTCCTCTACTCCTTGTCTTCGTATAGCTTCTAGTACTGCTGGTATGTGTACAGAGTCAAATGCCTTTTCGTAATCAATGAATGCCATACACAGGGGTTTCCTATATTCGTTTATTTTTTTATCTTATTTGGGTAAGCGTGTGTATGTGGTCTGTTGTTGAGAATCCACTGAGAAAGCCAGACTGTTCTCTAGGCTGGTTAGAATCCAGACTGTCAGAGATGCGAGTTGTGATGATTTTTGTGAACAGTGTGTAAGTAAGTGAAAGGAGACTTATGGGTCGGTAGTTTTTTTTTTTTTTTAGATCCCTTCTGTCTCTTTTTTATGAATCAAAATAATTGTTGCATTTTTCCAGGCTTTCGGAATTTTACCATTGAGAAGGCATTTGTTAAAACAAATTGGCTAGTTTCACTGTTGTAATTTCCCCTGCGTCTATTATAAAGTCTATACTAATACCGTCTTCACCTGGTGTTTTCCCTCTCTTCATGCCTTTAAGCGCTCTCTTTATTTCTTCTGTTGTGATGTTAGGTACTTATCTAGTCACCGCGTTCGTTTCTATCCGTAGCTGTTCATTTGCGTTGATTTGGTCAGTGTTGAGATCTTCGTCGCTGAAAAGGAAATATATGTTTTGGATGTTAATGATAAATTCTGTCGCTTTGGTCTTCAAGTTAGCTAAGTTTGGCTGCGGTTTTCGTATTAGTTTCCCTTCTGAGGTGTAATTTAATTTGGCCTCTGACCAACCTATGGTCGCTGCCAACATTTACTTTATTAATAACTTCAACATGTTTGACTATATCACGCCTATTTGAAATTATGAAGTCAATTTCGTTTTTGATGTCTGATTGCGACTTCCATGTCCACTTCCACTCTAGTCTTTTTTCGAAGAATGTATTCATGATATTGAGTGATCGAGCCTCCGCAAAGTCGACTAGTATTTGTCCCCCTCTCATTCCTAGTGCCTACTCCGTGCTTCCCCACTACGGTTTCTCCTTCTGTCTTTTTACCTATTTTGGCATTGAAGTCTCCCATAATTATTGTGAAATGGGTTTTTACATTGGCGCTGGCTAAATGAACATCTTCATAGAAGCTTTCTATTTCGTCATCACTGTTGCTGCAGGTTGGAGCATAGACTTGAACAATCTTTAAGTTGTACCTATTATTTAGTTTTATTGTTACTGAAGCCACTCTTTCGTTTATACTATGGAATTCTACTATATTATTTTCCAAACGTTTGTGAACTAAGAAACCTACCCCTAATTCTTGCTTGCTACCATGAGGTTTACTTCTCCAATAGAGCACGTGTCCATCATTTAGTATCTTCTGTTCTTCGCCTAGTCTTCTGACCTCACAGAGTCCTACAACATCCCATTTAATGAAGGAGAGTTCCTCAAGTAATGCTAGTAAGTCAGATTCCGTTCTCATTGTCCTTATATTTTATGTGCAAAGGTTCATCAACGTGGGGCGGCCTGTTCTTGGCCAGGGATTCTTAGCACCCTCTGCTCCGGAGCGATCCTGATCGCCGCCGTAACCAGGAGCTCCTTCGCCTCCGGGGAATGAGGACCGTTGCCCTGTTTGTGTAGTCATGGTTTTTGATTGTGAGGTAGACAGCCGAGTTACCTCCCACCTACTGGCCTAGGTGTATCTTGGTGGGAGGGGGAGTATTATAGCTGGTATGCTACTGATAAGCCCCTCCAGCAAGTTTGGCCCTGTCTAGTGTGGACTTATGAGCAGCAACACACGGGCCTGCTCACTACACCAGGGTATACTCCCGTGAG
>NC_061847.1:15091811-15096811 GCF_019202785.1 Penaeus chinensis | reverse complement strand
TCACACATCACGACTGACAAAAACTACGACAGCAACAAACCCTATTAATGGAAGGTTTCGGTGTCTTTTGTTCTGCGTGGATGAGTGAGTGAGTGAGCGTGTGTGTGTGTGTGTGTGAGTGACAGTTAATGAGAGTGAGAGTGACCTCACACAGAGCGGACATGGATGCCAAACACGGAGATTAACGTTCATCTTTTTCAAAAAAGCGATAAAGGGGGAGGTTCTCGTTTCCTCTCTGTGAAGCTGCAGGAGGAAGGTACGGCCGACCAAGGCACTCTTCTCCTTGCTTGTTTTTATCGTCATGGGATTTGGGGACATACCCCTGCCAGCGACGGCTAGTCTGTCAGCAAGCTCGTTCCCTCTGATGCCGATGTAGCTTGGGACCCAGTTGATGATAATTCTTCTACCCTGAGCAAAAATTATCAGTGCCATTGTAAGAATCGTGGTCAGTAGGTAGATGTTGTCTGTGGGTGAGCTGTGCTGAAGACAGTCAATGGCTGCCCTGGAGTCTGTGTGTATGACCACGTGTCCTTCCCTTAGGGACGCGTCGGCTAGGGCTCCCATGATTGCAACTGCCAGTTGAGAGGAGGCGTTGTCTGTTACTCTCATGGATTGCCTGCAGTGTGGCTCTAGGGATCGACCGATCCATCCGTGAAGTATGTTCTACTACCCGGAGGAGTGATGGCTGCAATGACCCTGTGGGCTTCTGCCTTTAGGTTAGGCGTGGGGTATGGGCTCTTTTTCATTGACAGGCTCATTATATTGAACTCTATCAAGATTTGTGCCCACGGCGGGGTTTCGACAAAGTCGGGGTGGGGGGAGTCCATACCCTTAGCAAGAAGCTGTTCTTTGAGCTGATGGCGCATCAACACCCTGGCTGTGTGAGGCAGCCAGGAGTTGTTTGCAAAGAGTTGGTTGTCTTGTTCTAGGCGTCTGACTATTTTTTGTCTGGATGACCTTTAATAGGAATTGTGTTGCCATCAGATCGATTCGTGAGTCCAGGGGGAGAAGGTTTGCCTTGTGACCTGGGTCATCCTTGGCCTTAAATACCCGGGAGTGGCGTGGGGACGCCACTTCTAGGCGTGGGTTGAGGGGCCACGTAAGCAGCCGCTTATGTACAGTGTACATTATACATGGTATAGTAAGCGGCTGCTTGCGGGCAGCGTGTGTGTGTGTGTGTGTGTGTGTACTTATATAATATATAAACAAATAAAAAAATATGTATAAACATGTATATATATTCATGTATACATATATATATATATATATATATATATATATACACACACACAACACACAAATAGATATATATACTTATATATACACACATATAAAGAAATCAGTACATATATATATATATATATATATATATATATATATTTATATATATATTTATATAAATATATATATATATATATATATATATATATATATATATATATATATATAGCTAGCTAGCTAGCTAGATAGATATAGATAGATAGACAGATAGAAAGGTAGATAGATATATACATATATATACACACATATAAACAAGTCAGTATATATATTTATACACACACATATATATACATATATATATACTGATACTATGGTAAAAAAACCCACAATGTAAAACTAGATTTATTAAAAGTGAGACACTGTCTCACTTTTAATAAATCTAGTTTTACATTGTGGGTTTTTCTATCATATATATATATATATATATATATATACACACATAGTCACGCGCGCGCGCGCGCGTGCGTATGTATTTTTTTTTTTTTTTTTTTGGGGGGGGGGGGATCAGCTATGCAATCCAACATTGTCAATTTGTTGCTGTTTGTGCGCAGTGTATTATGAACCTGATTATTACTGTACCACTCAGTCCAGTTAGCGGCGTGACTCAGTTTGTTCCTGACTTAAGAACGCATTCTTATCTTTTTGTTGTGTGGCTGTTATTTTTTTCTTTTGATTGATGAAATTCGTGAGAGCATACTATTTACATGACACTGATTCTTATCTAAGTTCTTTTATTGAGACTGCTAGTGAAGCCACTTATACAGACAGGCAACGGTATCATGAGCACAAGAAGACATCTGTCATGGCGTGCGAGGCAGGGCAGCCAGCGTTTCAAAGACGGAAGCCGTCGAGCTGCTGTTACCTGTTGGGGCGATTTTATTAACCCTCGTCTTGTGCCCATCAAGATCGCATTTTTTCTGATCATGGGAGGTAAGTCATTGCACTCGTGATGATGATGAATATATCAGTATTTTGATAACAAAGGATGACTAAACTGAAGGGCATAGTAACGTCATCGAAACGAATCATCACCGCCTTACTTTTTTATTTTGCGTCTAGTATGCCATTTTATAAGAAATGTATATTTATCATCTGATTCTCTCTATACATGTACCACGCTTGGGGAAACAACTTCAGAATCAAATTTCGAATTGCATACAACTGAATCAGATTTCTAAATATACTACAGCTCGAACAAAATCTAATGTACATTAAAACTAAAATTTGTTCCCACAGCCACGCAGTGTGTAGCCCCTTTCACGACCTTACTTATGAAGGCCTTAGGACTCACGGTTCAGGAGACAGGATTTGTCTACACCATCGGTCCTCTCATACCTGTGATCGCTCCCTTCATCGCAGGCGTAATAGCTGACAAAGTCGGCAACTTCAGAGTAAGTTAAATTCAAGAATTTTATATTCAGCTGAATACATATTCATTTTGGAGATATAAAAAAAAGAGTAATTTCAATGATTAATTTTTCATTAATTCAGATATTTCTAAGTTCGGAGAGTTGATATATACATACACAAACACACACGCACACATACAAATAAACACACGCAAGTACAAACACACACGCGCGCAAGCAAATAAATGAATAAATAGACACACACACATATAAATATGTATGTGAATACACACACACACTCACATATATAAATGGGTATGTCCGGGGTTTAGTATAAATCTTTAGGATTTTCTTAGAATAGTCTTGTCCACCCCTTTCTGTTATTTTATGATCCTTTAAGTATGGGTCAATCGAGGATTGAATATAAGTATATTCAACAGTTTGTTCACTGTATTATTCGAAATAAAATGGATATATCCAAATACACTAACGAAAATAGGATTTTTTGAAGAATAAGCAGCCTTATTCCTTAAGTATAGAAATAAATGTACAAATACACTATTTCTGATCAATAACTTCCTGATGACAATGCAGATTGCAGATCGTGCACTCAGTATGGGCCAGCGCCCACGAACAGATGCGCAGTGTAGATTTGGGCGTTCGGTATGGGCTTACACTCCGCGACCTGAAGCATGAGTGACCTGATCGATGAGATTTGGGCTGTTCGTGTCTGTGTAAGACTTTATAAGTTCGCACAAGAGGCATTCATGGAGACTTTACCCTTTACTATGGGTAAATTTAGCTTTTTCACCGATTTCCAATAATCCTTCCATATAAAGACAGTCCAAGAACTCAAAAAAATAACAGTAATTTACCTACATGAAGTGAACAGGTGTAGAGATCGGAGTCAAGTGGCAGGTCGTGCTGCCGTGGTCGCCGACGTCACTTTGTTTCGGGTTCGTGAACCGTCGACGAGGAGACGCAAATCATTAACATATTTGCAGTGAAACCATCACTGACCCTTTACAATGTATGTGAACACACACACACACACACACACACACACACACACACACACACAGACACACACACACACACACACACACACACACACACATATACACATGTATATATATATATATATATATATATATGTGCATATAAAATACATATATATATATATATATATATATATATATATATATATATATATATATATATATATAACACACTCACACGTATCTGTCTATCTATCGATGTCTTTATCTATTTTTGTATATATATATATTAATATATATATAAATGCATATACGTATATATATGTATGTATACATATATACGTATATATGTATATATATATATATATATATATATATATACGTATATATATATATATATATATATATTTAAATACACACACACACACACACACACACACACACACACACACACACACACACACACACACACACACACACACACACACACACACACACACACACACACACACACACACACACACACACACACACACACACACACACACACACACACACACACACACACACACACACACACACACACACACACAAACACACACACACACACACACACATCTGTATATTTAAATATATATATGTATATATATATTATATTATATGTATATATTATGTATGTATGTATATAGTTATGTATGTATGTATGTATGTATGTATGTATGTATGTATGTATGTATGTATGTATGTATGTATGCAGGTATGCATTCATCTCTCTCTCTCTCTCTCTCTCTCTCTCTCTCTCTCTCTCTCTCTCTCTCTCTCTCTCTCTCTCTCTCTCTCTCTCTCTCTCTCTCTCTCTCTGTCACACACACACACACACACACACACACACACACACACACACACACACACACACACACACACACACACACACACACACACACACACACACACACACACACACACACACACACACACACACACACACACACACAGATAGTCAGATAGAAAGATATAGGTATATTCTTGATTCGCATGTGTATGTAACTGTGGTCTGTATATGCAGGGTATCCTGGTGATAACTGTGGCCCTTAGTGGGTTTGTCGCACTCATGTATGTGGGGATCCCGCCAGCTCGGACGACTCCTACTTATTCAGACAAGCTTTCCCTAAGTGTCACCTGCGACACGGGTTTTGTTCTCACGCCCATTAAGCCCAAGAGAAACATGGCAGATTGCATCTTCTACAACCAAACGGTGACAATACCAAATGTGTCTGCCCGTAAATGCGGGTACATCTGCAACGACCCTGCTGTAGATTATCCTGCTCTTATCCTCCGGAAAGTGAAAAAGGTGCAAGTAATGCAGACTTTC
>NC_061847.1:15074311-15079311 GCF_019202785.1 Penaeus chinensis | reverse complement strand
CACGCACACACGCACGCGCACACGCACGCACACGTACACGCACACACGCACGCACGCGCACGCACACACACGCTTACGCACACGCACACGCACACGCACACGTACACGTACACGCACACGCACACGCACACACACACACACACACGCACACACGCACGCGTACGCGCACGCACACGCATACGTACACGCACACACGCACGCGCACACGCACGCACACGTACACGTACACGTACACGCACACGCACACGCACACACACACGCACACGCACACGCACACGCACACGCACACGCACACACACACACACGTATGTGTTTATTTTCTATTTTTCCAGGTTACTCACTCATTCAGGACTACTATTGGTGCGTTCCGTTTGAGACGCTGGAGGGAATCACGACGGGGCTTTTGGTTGCAACCACAATTATCTACGGAGCTCAACTCTCTTGTGACACCAATGTGGCCACTGTGCAGGGGATTCTGGCTGCTTTTCATTATGGATTTGGTGAGTTTGACATAAGAATGGCAGTACACATTATCGTATTTCATAAAAAAAGGAAACGATATAACATGTTAAATCCCCCTCTCTCTCTCTCTGTCTATTTATCTATCTATTTATCTATCTATTTCTATCCCTCCCCCCCCCCCTCTCTCTCTATCGTATTATTTCTAGTAGAGAAAGTAATAATAATGACAATAATAATAACGATAATAATGATGAAGATTATCACACACACACATTCACATTATTTTTCAGGAAAAAGCATCGGTAGCCTTTTGGGTGGCTTCTTAATGGAAAATCTTGAACCGAAATTTGCTTTCCAAATATTCAGTGGTATATCTCTAACCTCCGGCTTTTGCTACTATCTACTGGGGAAACTTATCATCCTCCCTAAGCAAGCAAGAATATTAAAGCAAAGGCAAGAAGTCATGAACATGTCGATAACGACCATATCACGGAAAGAACACAAAGAGATGAGTAATCCTTACTTACATACAACCATTAGTACTTCCAAGAAAGATGAATGTAAAAGACGTGATAAACCTCTTCCTTCTGGAAAGTTATCGCCAACTCTGGCGGGCACAGCCGAAGCAGAAAGACGCGAAATAAAAAACGAGTCTCCCAAGGAAATCGGGGAAAAAGCCAAGGGTTACATGAGAGAGGACGAACACCTGGACGAAACTCAAATGACGGATCTGCCTCCTGATGATACAATGATATCTTTCGACGAATCCTTTTTAGAAAACGAGGAAATACAACAAAAAGAAAACCAGTAAGCAGAAAAGTACAAGTGATTCTCCTGTCGTCAAACAGACAGCAAACAGAGTAAAGTATATCTGTATATTTGAAATATTCCGTTTGTAAAATCAGAAATATATTTTTTCCTTGTAGCTCTTAATTCTACTTTATAAATTTGACCTTTGACATGCCATTGATTTGGATTTGAAGGAAGATATAATGTGATTTTTTAGAACAAATCTATAATATATGGTTAACTGATTATATTCAGAATCATTTTAAACAAAATATGAAAATATATAACAACTATGTAATACAGTTTGACAAGTTAAGTCACAGACATGTAGCTCTGGATTTATCTTTGCGTCATACTTTTAGGTACAAATCACCTCAGTAATCAGAAAACATCAATGCTAAATTCTGATGCATAAATACACACACACACACACACACACACACACACACACACACACACACACACACACACACACACACACACACACACATATATGTATATACACACACATATATACACATAAGATACATAAATACATACATATACATATATATCTCCTGGACAAAGATCAAGATTCAGGACTTGTGGTCATGTTTGGGGAACCCATTCAGTTGATCCACGCTAGCGGTGAGGACATTGAAGTCACAGAGAGCTTTGCATATCAAGTGTCTTCGCCGGATCATGGGATACAATTGGCAGGACCAAGTGTCCAACCGACGGCTACACTGGTATGATATGGAACCTGGTACTTGCATAATCTAGGATCGCCAACTCTGGCTTTATGGGCACCTCGTTTCCTTGTGGGCGACCCTGCCCATCAGATTTCTCTGCGAGAAAGTCCTGGGTAGAGGAGACCCGTGGGACGACCTAGGAGGTCATGGCTTGAGCAGTTCGACGAGACCTGTCACGAGGAGTTAGAGATGGCCGAGGGCCTGCCCGGAGACTTGCCATGAGGGACCCTTGTGGCTGGAAGCGAAGGGTGGATGCGGCCATGCGCCCCCGTCGGCGTTAGCCCCTTAATGATAATGATGATGATATATATGTGTGTTTATAAATATATATAAAACTATATACCCACACACACACACATACACACACACACACACACACACATATATATATATATAAATATATATACACAAATATATATATACAAATATATATACACAAATATATATATACACACATATATATGTATATATACATATATGTATATATATATATATATATATATATATACAAATTTATATGACATATGAACTAACATAATTATCTTCCTATAATTATGTGTTCTATCTACCTTATATTATAATATCAGTAACGTATCCCTCTATATATATTGCATACGTACGTAACCCTTATGTAAACATTGGTGTTGTACACTCCTCCAGAATATACTCGTGTAGCTCAGCAGAGCTCCGTATTTTATTCACCTTTTCCCCTCAAGTGGAGCAACAAAACAACATATAAAACATGGTGGCAGTTGTACTGCGTCTCCAAGCGTAGATAAAGAGGGGAAAGAGGTAATAACAACCTGGAGATACCGAAATATGTACTTTAAAATACGAAGAGGTAAGCGACCAACCAGCAAAGAGACAAGTGCCACGTCGCACCTAAAAAACGAATGATTCGCTCTTAGTGAAGGTATCAAGACAAATAAGACTGAAGTATATAAGAAACATGCGAAAGCAAGTCACAGTTCGCTTCATAGTTCCTGTGTACCCAACACAGCTCAACTTTGGTGCACCGACACTGGCATAATACTCGCACTGCCACGTCAACAGCCATCAAAATGGCCGGCGCCGAACATTGTCGTCACTCACCAAGTATGAATTGGAAAACTAGCGATTCATATGGTGCACTTATGGCTTTCAAAAAACGTTGTATTAGATACTTCAACGTTAAAAAGATACCAAGAGAGGAGCAGGCAAACCACATCATTCTGTACGCAGACACTCCTGGAGAGGAAATGATAGAGGCAAACAATTTAACTGAAGAAAATATGAAAGACCTTGACAAAGTTTGGGATGCTCTTCAGACCCAGGTAAAAACAAAGACTAACAAATATATTGACAGACTTCGCCTACGAAAATCCATTCAGAGAGAAAATGACTCTCGTGATGAGTTCTTGAATAGATGTGAAGCTTAAGCTAAGAGATGCAAATTTATTGAGGCAGAACATGAAGCAAGAGTCATTGAGCAATTCAAGGATGGAATATACAGTAATGATTTGCAGAGAAGCCTTATTATGGAAGTTGAAGACATAAGGTTGAGCAAAGCCATTGGCATTGCCAGATCTTATGAAGCAACCATAAGAGATAACAGAGACATGAGAGCCCAAATAGTCAATTATGACCTAAATGTTGATTCTGTGGGATACACTAATTTTGCAAGAGCATCAAAACCATGCAACAAATTTGGGCGAGCACAATAAATACCCCCCACAATCCTGCCCAGCATATGGTGCTAGGTGCAATACATGTGGCAAGATGAACCACTGGCAAAAAATGTTTCTGTCAATACCAGAAAATCTGCCGTGCATGAATTCAGCCAAGATGACCCCAATGAGAATTATTTCACAGTAATCTCTGTTAGAGTAGTAGAGGTATCAAACGGTAATGATAGTGAAGCTCTACGATCTATCAAAGTCAGAACCCCCAGCAACAAGACTGGCTCGATGACAATCAAGGTCGATACAGGGGCTGGACCGAATTATGTGTCCAGATTTATTAGATGCTCATGGGAAGCCGAAAACCTATCTGACCAACAACCGTCAGAAGAATTTGACTGCAGTGAATAATTTGAAACTCAAGCATTTTGGGTCGATCAAATTAAAATGCACCTTCGACAAGAAAAACTAGATCGATGCAGATTTCAACATTCTGGACCAAGAAGTTGGACCAATTATTTTGTGTCTGCCAAGCCTGAGAGCCCTAGGCATGGTGACAATTCATGAGGCACAGATGCATCCTCAAACAACCATGGCCGTCCAGTCGGTGGATGATTTAAAGAAATCATACCCGTATCAGTATGTCTTCAAAACCAGCTTGAAGACATGGAAAAAATACGAGTTATCAAAAAAGTGTCGGAACCTACAGATTGGGTCAACAGCATGGTTTGCACCATGAAGAAGGATGGCAGCCTGCACGTATGCTTAGATCCAAAGGACTTAAACAAAGCTATAAAAAGAAGCCATCACAAGACACCTACGCAAGAGGAAATCACACACGTTTGCAGACTAAATTTTTCAGCAAACCTGATGGAAAGAATGGCTATTGGTTAGTCACGCCTGACGAAACTAGTTCATTCCTCATTACATTCAACACTCCGTTTGGCCGCTTCAGATATCTCAGAACGTCTTTTGGCCTGGTCATATCACAAGATGTTTTCCAGCAAAAAATGGATCAGATCCTCGAAAACTGTTCTGGTACCATTGGCTTGGCTGATGATGTAGATGTTTTTGGAAAAACTGAAGAGGAGCATGACATAAACCTGCATAACCTCTTCAAGATTGCCAAGCAGCAAGGATTAACTTTCAACGGTGCAAAGTGTGTGATCAAGCAGGAACAAGTGAAATTCTTCGGAACTGTTTATAACAAGGAAGGCTCTCACCCAGATCCAGACAAGACATCCGCAATTAAAGCACTGCCGAGCCCAACAAATGTTACAGAGCTGCAACAATTTATGGGAATGGTCACCTATATGTCACCATTTATCCCAAACCTTGCTGATGAAACTGCACCACTTAG
>NC_061847.1:15054311-15069311 GCF_019202785.1 Penaeus chinensis | reverse complement strand
AAAGGTAGACTACCATCAATATACTTTCCCCATCCCTAAATGTTTCAGGTGTCTGAGGTATGGGCATGGAACCACGACATGCAAAAACAAGGAAAGATGTAGCAAATGTAGCCAATTCAACCATAACTTTAAAGAATGCCCCAGCAAAGATTATTGCTTTTACTGTCATGGCAACCACCCACCCAATACAAACTCCTGTAAAATACATAGAGAGGCTCAGAATATAAATACAAAAAATATAACCCGAAATGATATAGAAATTAAAAAACAATTCCAAGAGTTAAAACCTCTCCTTAGAACCTTTGCAACAAACCCACCAACCAGCCAAAACACAAGTCACACAAACACCCAATAACCAAAGAAAAACACAAACATACAAACAACAGAACACGCAAATATGCATATAACAGAACAAACAAACATACAAATAACAGAACATGCAAACATACAAGCAACAGAACACAATAACACAAACATATGCCCAGACCTTAAGTCAATCTGAAATTATACCACTAGGGCAGAGAACCCCAATGAACCCAAATATCAAAATACACATAGAAATAAAAAAGACGGGGCAAGCATATCAGGAGAAATGAAGGAAACAAAACAAGTCAGGATTCCCCAATAATGTGGTCATTACCAACACCACTAAGAGATGGAACTCCAATAAGGAGTGAAAAAACACAAAGAGACACTCAACTAAATAAAGATAAAGAATTTTCATGGATGAATACAATAAAGAATATAATCAATGTTAAATCAAATATAATCAGCATGAATTCTAAAAAAGCAATTTTAGAAATTTTTACTCAAACAATAAATACAGTAACGCCTAGTATCAAAGTAATAAAGAAATATTTAATAATAAACCATCCTCTGTAATATCAGGTCAGTATTTAATAAAAAACAGATTTAGAATACTTGGCAAATAAAGAGAAACCAAACTTAATTGGATTATGTGAAACCTGTTTAAAAGAAAAAGACAAATTTAACTTATACAATTATAGAATAATTAGAAAAGACAGAAAAGAACAATTAGGAGTGGAAAAGTAATGAATTAGTAATGGAAATAAAGATTAATTATAGAAAAAAATGGCTAAATATACTTCTTATCTATAATCCATGTAATAATATAGTAAATATAATAAATATAAATAGAGGAACCCAAAATGATAATGGGAGATTTTAATGCACATCATACATATTGGAACCCAAATTTAAATCACGGGAAAAAGGATATTTGAGTTCATCAAATATCAAAATATCAAAACTCGTCAGTCAAAATAATCAAATCCTGCTAACACCCCCAGGCCAAATTACAAGAGTAGACCCCAACAGTGAAAAAACAAGCACTATTGACCTAATAATAACATCACCTACGCTAAGTCATTTAGAGGTAGAGACTGGATGTAATTTAGGATAACCTTCCCCAAAAACCACATCCTAAAGAAAAGAAATGGAAATTTATAGAAGGGTGCAAAAAATATGAAAAGGAGATAGAAGGTAAAAACATTGAAAACATAAAAACCTTTAAAGAAGTAACAAACTTATTAAAAGACGTAGATTCAAAATATTACTATTTTAAGAATGAATGGGGGACTAATACGCCAAATAAACCATGGTGGAATTCAATATGTAATGAAGCGATAAAATAAAGAAATAAAGCATACAATAAATGGAGAAAAAAAAAAACCAGTCATGAAAATAATTTTCACTATAGAAAACATTTAGCAGTTGCTAGACAAACAATAGAGAAAAAAGAAAATCCTGGGAAAATTTCTGTAGTGCACTAGATTTTAAAACACCATCAAGAAATGTATGGAGCTTTATAAAAAGCTTTACTGGTAAAAAGTCAACAATGGAATATCCAATCATACATAATGGCTTACCAATATCAGACGTAATATCAAAGTTAAAATTATTTAAAGAAGAATTTAAAAGAACTATCAAAAAGCCACCCAAATTATTTTTAACAATATACGAAAGAGAGGCATCACTAAAACTCCCAGACACTAAAGAAAGTAATAACAAGATAACAGAAGAAGTAAAAATTGCCATAATAAATGCAAAAAACAAAAAGCATATGGTCCTGATGAAATAACGTATGAATTCTACAAACAAGCTCCCAATAAACTAACTTAAAACATACAAAGAATCATAAATTATTACTGGTCCAAAGGACAGTATCCAGAACAAGAAAATGCTTTAGTCAATCCAATACTAAAGTTAAATAAAAACCCTACAGATGCAGGATTCTACAAATTTATAAGTAGAACATCATACTTTGGAAAAATCTTTGAAAATATGATAAATAGAAGAATTGTATGGTGGCTAGAAAAACATCAAAAATCTTACTCAAATTAAATTAGATTCAAATAGGTTTCTATGACCTAATCAATCCACAATTGATGCATTGCAAATAATAGATTTATACATCAATAAAGCTAGAAGAGAAAAAAAGTATGCCCTAGTAGCATGTATTGACTTCGAAAAAGCTTTTGACTCAGCAAGCCAAGAAGCAATACTAATCAAAGCTGCAAAATGGGAATAACATTAAATTGTATAAATAATTTCTTGAAATACAGAACTTTCCAGATTACAATAGGAGACTGCAAAACAGAAAAATAAAAGATCATAAGGGGAGTACCCCAAGGATCTCCTTTATGCCCAACCCTCTTCAACATACTAGTGTCAGATTTAGAGGTAACAGATGACGTCCACAAAATAATCTATGCAGATGATGTCACACTCATAACATCAAGTAAACACCTCAAAGAGACAATAAATAAGTTAGAAAGAGGAGTAAAAATAGTCTCAGAATGGACTGATAAATGGGACTTAAAAATAAACTTCACAAATAAAAAGATCAGACAAATACCAAACATATAAAATGGTAATAGAGAACTAATATTCTCCTCAAATACTAATATACTAGGCCTGATAGTTGATGCACCAAAACTCACCTGGAAAAAAAATATAGAGAGAATTTGAAAATAAAAGTTTTAAACAATAAATATGTGAAGTAATTGTCAACAAGAAGTTAGGGTGCAAACAGAGAAACAATGATTACATTTTATAACATTAATATAAAACCTCAAATAGAATATGGTTTAGCAATCAATGGGAGAAGTAATAGTTGTGAAATAAAGAAATTACAAACATAACAAAATGAAGCAATGTGAATAGCTTCAGGATGTTTCAAACCATCACTAATAGTTTTGTTACAAGCACTGACAAGCATAGCATCAATAAAAAACAGATAAAAGAAACAGAATGCATATAATTAATCAATACACTGAATAAACAAGATATGCCAATAAAACAATTAATTAATAAAGAAATAAATATAAATACTACAACAAACATCAGTCCATTAGCACCTTGGTATGATATAGCAAAATACACAGAAACAAATTTTATGGAAGGTATTACAAAAAAAATATGCCAGATCAACCAATACAACATCATTTTCATATGATGGAAAATACCACATAGAAACTATAAAAAAAATATTCACAGATGGATCTAAATTTCAAAATCCAGACTCGACATCACCAGCAATCTACATAAGAGATTTCAGTCTCGTCACACTATGGACACTTCCAGCGGTAACAGAAATTTTGGAAGCTGAATTATATGCCATTAAGCAAGGATTAACATACATACAAAATAGAATAACAGAAGCAGTGATTTTCACAGACACAAAATCAGCCCTAATATCATTACAGAATCACAAACCAAAAACAAATAAACACCTGATACACAAAATACAAACCCTATTAAAAACACTAACAACTCTGAATCATAAAATAATTTTACAGTGGATCCCAGCACATAAAGGAATAAACGGAAATGAAATTGCAGACTCAGCAGCAAAAGAGCCCACAATACAATCACCCCATAAAGATATCCCAAGACACCAGAAACATAAAAGAAATTAAAACAAACGGCCAAAAGAATTGGGAAAGTGACCTAATTAATATACTAAACACAAAAAATTACCTAATATAAAAAACAAAAAACGCAACCATGGACAAGATCAAAAACCAGGAAATTAGATGTATGCACAACAAGAATTATAACAACAACAACACCTATATAAACTAAAACTAGAAAATTACCCTAATTGCAGATGGTGCAGACAGGAAGAAGAAACAACAAAACATCTGATACTACAATGTCCAAGATTTAACTCATTCACTAAGTGCCCTAAAAAAAATAAAAATCAATAATCCAAATCTAAATCCTCTAATTACAGGCTCAGATCAACCACCAACTAACAGATACTACATTTTAAGACACATGAAGATATTTCTATGGAGAAAAAATATAATTGATTACATATAAGCTACAAATGAGATCAGAAAAAAAGGATCCAGGGGATATAGACAATATTTTAGTCTAAAACCCTATAAAAAGAAGAAAGAAGAAAGAATACTCGGGTATGTGATTATCCATAGTAGACATGCAAGCAGCAATAAACCATACAGATACTTGAAGAAGTGAGTTAGAAAAATATGAAATGATTACTGAATCAGTCACATGCATGACATGTACAGCATAAATGATGCTGACCAGAGCAATGGTCTGAGAAAGAAGGAAGTGGACACTGCTTTGTTGTATAGCATGGAAAGTAGAATAGTTACATATGTATCTCTGACGAAGACAAAGTCGAAACCAGTCAAATACATCTCTTGTATTGTGAAGATATTCATTCTCATTCATACCTTTTATACAGTATATATATATGCATATATATGTTATATGTATATGCATGTGTAAGGGTATATGTATATGTATATATCTAATATATATATATGTATATATATAATATTTAATATATATATAGATATAGCGTGCATTGATATCCTCCAGTTTAGCTGTATTAACCACATGCCGTTGGGGAAAATGCATAAAAAATGCTGTGCTCATTTTTTATATTTTTGTTAAATGTATCTGCTCATAGATGGCTCTGCTTGTCCTTAGCCACAAAGGAGTCAATTTGTTACCTTACCTAATGTTATCTTTGTTTGAATTGGCTGGAAAAACAGTTTATGTACTAATTCTACGAATTCTATGAATATCGATGGTGCTATTTTTTTTATAGACATAATTACCATAGTGTTACAAACATTAGTAACACCAAATAAGATAATATAAAATATTTTGTAAATCAAGGAAAAGGATAAACGGGCGAGACAGGCAGTATTTGTAATTGGCTCATTGGTGACTTAGTACAAGTGTGGCCATCTGTGTGTTAAAACAATGAATTAAGCAAAATATCAGTGGGCATGTACGTACATGCCTTGCCTTTCGGCATGTTCTAAACATCATGTTGAATATTGAACTTTGGGGATATTGTAAAACTAAATTTAAGAAACAATGTTTGTGATACATATCTAGGATTATTTAATTTTAAAACTTGATGCAAGGAATATTGTCTATAGCTTGTGACTTATTAGCATTTTGTTATCTATTAATGATATAATATTTACAGGATGAATGATGAGCAATAGAAAAGCCTTGTCATATGGCTGGTTTTGGTGACTCCTAACAATACAATTCAACAGTACCTACTGTCATGGAAAACTTAATGCAAGTTAAAGCTACTACCAAGAGGCTCTTCCTGAGGAAAGCAAACATCGTAAGAGGTATGAAGAAGATGGGAGAATTAATTAGATGATCCAAATAAAGAATCAAATATTAAATTTAAATCATAATCACCTACAATCAGTGGGAGAATCAGGGATTATTGGCCTTTCTAAAATATTATATGAGATTAATGAACCCCATGCATTGAAATCATGCCTTATATGAAAAGCTTTGTATTGTGTTGAAGAAATTGATGGTTATGTTGTAATAATTGAATGGCTTGACTCAAAATATGGGGACAGCACTAAACTTGCTGAAATAATAGTCAGTGAATGAAAAAATCTTTCTTAGATATCAGTAAGACAAATGCTCAAGGAGAAATGCGCTCCACCTACATGATCTCCCTCATAGAAAAAATATTACCAAGAAGCATGCAGTTGGATTGGACCATAATAACACATAGATTCAATAATTTACAATTTAATTGAACCATTTTTTATATTTTTTGGTAAAAGAAAGAAATGTACTAGTACAATTAGACTCTTGAGTTGCTGTCAAATGTGCAAAGGGTATCCACTAATGCGGTCACAGAAACTGGTTATAACATTGAATGGAAAAGTACTCTCAGTGAATTGGAATTCTCACAGTCAGTGATTATTGAAATACTGAATAACATGACTCAGTTAATGACAGGAAATAACTTGAATAATGATAGTCTTTTGGTAAAGTCAAGTCCATTATGAAATGCAGTTGTTACAATGGATCTCATTCCCTTACAGATTGTTTTGCCTTTAAAAGACTTAATGTGAATGAAAAAGTAAAATTCTTGAAAGGAAAAGGGATTTGTTACAAATGCTTGCTCGGAGGATATATTGCTAGATTCTATAGAGCTAAAGTAAAATGTGAAAATAGTTGTAAAGGTCTTCCCAGTGGACTGAATCACCATCTATTATTGCATGAATATTTTATTTAATAAAGAGCCAATCTCCTCAATGCCACAAATTTAGTTTCTAGATTGGGATTATTGTTTATGGAAGGTTAGGTTATGTGTAGAGGCAACAACCTATGTGTAATATATAATACTGGTTTGAATATTTCCCTTATATTTCATGACACTGCAAGATATATAGAACTGAACGGAAAAGATATTTAAATTGACATTACCAAAGTTCGAAATACTAGTGCAACAATTCATACCAAGGATTATGTTGTTCCATTGGATAAATAGGCATGTGACAGCCTGTGGTAATGATGATAAAACAGCTCCCATAGAAAGGGTAAAAACTGAATCTGTTGCCATACTTTCCCCAGTAGAGAATTACTCCTACTCCTACATAGACCTGGTGCAAAAACAGATATATTATTTGGTATTGAGTTATGGGCAACTTGCAGTTGTTGAGAGTTTCATTTGGATACATTCTTTGAGACTTGCATAACATATGGTCAAAATGCATCTCGTTCAAAATTGAGAATTAATTGTATAGGGATTACAAGTCAGACACCTGATGCCAATAGGGATACAAAGTATGAAGTATGATATTAAACATAGTTATCTGATATTAATGATATAATATTTACAGGATGAATGATAAGCAATAGAAAAGCCTTGTCATATGGCTGGTTTTGGTGTCTCCTAACAATACAATTCAACAGTACCTACTGTCATGGAAAACTTAATGCAAGTTAAAGCTACTACCAAGAGGCTCTTCCTGAGAAAAGCAAACATCGTAAGAGGTAGGATGAAGATGGGAGAATTAATTAGATGATCCAAATAAAGAATCAAATATTAAATTTAAATCATAATCACCTACATTCAGTGGGAGAATCAGGGATTATTGGCCTTTCTAAAATATTATATGAGATTAATGAACCCCATGCATTGAAATCATGCCCTATAGAAAAGCTTTGTATTGTGTTGAAGAAATTGATGGTTATGTTGTAATAATTGAATGGCTTGACTCAAAATATGGGGACAGCACTAAACTTGCTGAAATAATAGTCAGTGAATGAAAAAATCTTTCTTAGATATCAGTAAGACAAATGCTCAAGGAGAAATGCGCTCCACCTACATGATCTCCCTCATAGAAAAAATATTACCAAGATGCATGCAGTTGGATTGGACCATAATAACACATAGATTCAATAATTTACAATTTAATTGAACCATTTTTTATATTTTTTGGTAAAAGAAAGAAATGTACTAGTACAATTAGACTCTTGAGTTGCTGTCAAATGTGCAAAGGGTATCCACTAATGCGGTCACAGAAACTGGTTATAACATTGAATGGAAAAGTACTCTCAGTGAATTGGAATTCTCACAGTCAGTGATTATTGAAATACTGAATAACATGATTCAGTTAATGACAGGAAATAACTTGAATAATGATAGTCTTTTGGTAAAGTCAAGTCCATTATGAAATGCAGTTGTTACAATGGATCTCATTCCCTTACAGATTGTTTTGCCTTTAAAAGACTTAATGTGAATGAAAAAGTAAAATTCTTGAAAGGAAAAGGGATTTGTTACAAATGCTTGCTCGGAGGATATATTGCTAGATTCTATAGAGCTAAAGTAAAATGTGAAAATAGTTGTAAAGGTCTTCCCAGTGGACTGAATCACCATCTATTATTGCATGAATATTTTATTTAATAAAGAGCCAATCTCCTCAATGCCACAAATTTAGTTTCTAGATTGGGATTATTGTTTATGGAAGGTTAGGTTATGTGTAGAGGCAACAACCTATGTGTAATATATAATACTGGTTTGAATATTTCCCTTATATTTCATGACACTGCAAGATATATAGAACTGAACGGAAAAGATATTTAAATTGACATTACCAAAGTTCGAAATACTAGTGCAACAATTCATACCAAGGATTATTGAGTTATGGGCAACTTGCAGTTGTTGAGAGTTTCATTTGGATACATTCTTTGAGACTTGCATAACATATGGTCAAAATGCATCTCGTTCAAAATTGAGAATTAATTGTATAGGGATTACAAGTCAGACACCTGATGCCAATAGGGATACAAAGTATGAAGTATGATATTAAACATAGTTTTTGAAATAGAAAACTTGGGGATCTCTTGTTGACTAAAAAGCTCAGGATGTAAGTGTAGGAATTGTTAATTGGAAGAAAAAAAAATATATCAAAAGAAAAACAAGAATTGAATATCATTTTATAGAGTTTAGCTTATTATGGTAACATTAACCCGTTGGATCCATGTGACATGGCCATCATGTCATGAAAAAATCTGGGTCGAGGGACGCGTAACGTTGTGAGTGTTGTGGCTGAAGGCCAGGGTGATGGAATACACTTGCAATGAATGCACAAACCTATTAGGTAGTTTATTTGACTTATTTGGCAATTTTGCATTGTTCCCATTGATGTATGAGTGTGGAATGAAATATCCATTAGTGGTGACTGGAAGTGCACCAGCTCCATGAAGGATGCCATTTCCATGCTCAGCATCATATTCCTGGCGCTGTGAGCAGCAGTGCTGGTTTTACAGAAAATTAAATATCACATAAATATAAAAAAAAGAAATACAAAAGTAACATAGTATTACATACTTTTATTTTTCTTGCCCTGAGTTGTAGAATTCCTTTTGAGATGATTGGAGTCAGTGCAAAAAAAAAAAAAAAAAAGCAATTACCATCTGGATAATGCAAATCAAATGACAAATATGGGCATTGGAAAATTTCCTAAAAGCTAAAGTACACATATGTGTAAAAATAATAATAGCCGCTCACAGAAGCCTAATGGCCAGATTTTTGTTGTGATGCAACCAGATCCAATGAGTTGAACAGTGGACTGTGATATATTCAAAGATCTTAGAGGTTAGAAAGAGAGTTAGCCCAGGATATATCTCAGAAAGTATAATAATACTGCATTTTACGATTCTCACACTGAGGTCCTCATACGGGAGTCAGAATCAACACCACTACACATTTTTTATGCTATATCTTGATTGTCTAGCCCTTATCCCTGATGGGACCCTGAGGGGACTACCTTATATCTTCCCATATATTTCAGGCTTACCATGGCCAGTAATGGAGATTGAGGCTTGCCACTTTATTAGCCATTTCCTGGTTTACTGACCCCTGACTCCCTTTTGATCACAACTCAAACCACAGCTACTACACTCCCCTCCTTGACATGTGCTGTCAACTTAACCTATCCTGAATCACTTACCCAGGTTTTAACTAAACATTCAAAAGACACTTCTTCCTCACTCCCAATCCTCCTACCCCCCTCTTACACAATCATCTTCATTTTCTACCTCCTCATCCCTTATTACAACTCTTCAATCTTGTTACCCTCTTCCCCACATTACTATGTCACTCCACGCCACTCCCTCCTCCTCCCGTCCTTGCCCCTTTGCAAACCTTTTGAGTACCTTATTTGGCCCAGGGGAGTGGGACCAATTTTTTGTGATACCCCAACAGTCCTTACTTCAATAATACCCTCCTCTTTCAACAATACCTCTAAAAACAAGTAGGCAAACATTCCTTCCTCAATTGTCCCGATTGCTCATGCATCAAACCCATGCACTTATTGATCCTGGTTGATGTTACTGGTAAACTTATTCCTGCCCAACCCCACTCCTCCCTTAACTCAATCCTGTTGTTTTTGTGAATTTTGCTCCACGTTTGCTTAGCGTCTATCAGTAGGCCCTAGTGACTGCTCCTGATTTCTCCATTCCTTGAAATTGCGGGAAAATGTGTTTTTCTAATACTGTCGATACTGTTATTATTCTTACTGATATTATGATTATTAAATGGTTATTGACATCTTGGTAACATTAACCGTTCTGGTGTGGATGGTTTAATAAACCTGTGTTGCTTGTGTATAGGGCACTCCCCCTGAGCAGTCATTCATTCATTCATTCATGAGAGAGAGAGAGAGAGAGAGAGAGAGAGAGAGAGAGAGAGAGAGAGAGAGAGAGAGAGAGAGAGAGAGAGAGAGAGAGAGAGAGAGAGAGAGATGCAAAGATTGTCAAATATGCAATCATTCAAAGTTGTTTCGAGTAAAATGTTTGAGAAATGAAAGAAAGGGAGAGGAAGGTAAGAGACCAAGGAAATGAGCCAGGGAGGGGGGTAGTGTACCCCATATCAGTCTCCCATCCCTGGTGGATTGGTATGTGGCGAAGGATAGGGGGATATGGAGGACAAGGGTAGGACCACATAGGGAAAACTTGTGACATAGACTCTTTAGTTTAGTCCTTTATTTACCACCCTGGCTAACTGCACAGGCGTGGGCAAGCTGTGGTACATTTAATGCATGGTCATAACATTATATAGTGTTACATTTGAATTTTAGCCTATAACATTGCTATGAGTACTTATATCAGTTTAAGGAAAGGAACAATTGCACAGTCCTTTATCCACTCATCTGCCACGCCGGCATATAGCTTGGGCGTGGGAAAGCATTAATACATTTTAAATTCGGTTATGTGATACTACATTCCAAATTTAGGATACAACATAAGTATATCTTCTAGGGCATCAGATAACTGAACTTACTGCATATTTCTCAAGATGTTTTTGAACTTGCTGCATATTTTTTAAGTTGCTACTGAACTTGCTGCATATTTTTCAAGTTGCTACTGAACCTGCTGCATATTTCAGCCAGGTCAGTTGTGGCTCTCACCTTTCTCCCTACTTCTATTCCATTAAAACAGCCTAGGAACTCGCTCACATCTCCTCCTTAGTCTTTACAGAGTCCTACAATATCCCCTTCTCCTTATCTGAAGTCCTTTCTGCCTTACAGTCATGCCGCAACACACATGGAGGCCCTGATATCATGCATTACCATATACTAGACCTCTTCTATCTACCTTCTTCTCCTTCTTACTGACAATCTTCAACAATATTTGGACTACTGGAAACTTTCCTCCTCACTGGCTTGAAGCACTGTCCCATTGCTCTAACTAGCTCTTTCCTCTTCACTAGTTTGAAGCACAACAGACCCACATACACATTTAGAAAATTACGTAACTTCTGCCTTTGTGTGCCATAACTCAGTAATAGCCATTTTCTTCAACCTGGAAAAGGCATATGATTCTACATGGGGCTACCGCATTCTGAAACAGCTAGCATCTCATGGCATGAAAGGGAACATGGGTGTATTCATTAAATCATTCCTTTCCAATCGTACCTTCTGTGTCTAATTTGCCTCTTCAACTTCCTCATCATTTCCTCAATATGAAGTTGTCCTATGGCACCACAGTGTTCCTTCTTGCTATAAACAGCTTAATCCAATTGCCCCATATGGCAAGAGTACATGCCATGCCCAATGTAATACAAGTTGTTTATTGTAATTACACAAGGATGGCTCTGCAAGTGCTTAGTCAGCAAGGAGTTGGTTATTAGTCCTACCAATCTCACCTGTTTACCCTTTTCCTCGATTTGATGTTATCGAGCTTTTAATAACAATTTAATAATCATAACATCAATAACAATAATAACAGTATCGATGTGAACTGTATTAAAAAGAAAAACACATTTTCCCGGCCAATTTAAGAGTGCGGAAATCAGGATCGGTCACTAGGACTACTGATAGACTCCTTGCCGGCTGAGCACATGTGGGGCCATCTGTATGTAACAACATTCACAAAAAACTGCAGGGGACAGAACATAAATCTGGGGTGAATGGGTTAAATTTGGTATTACCACCAGGTATCAGATCCTCCCTGTATGTAGATGATTTTTAACATTCATGCATTGGGCCCTTCTGTACCTACTCTGTGTTAACTAATCCAGTCTGCAATATCTGTAATCTCTTCCTGGGTCACTGACCATGGCTTCCGCTTTTCCACTTCCAAATCAACCTCCACCTTCTTTATATAATACTGCTCTCCATTTCTGCTCCTTCCCCTTCTAACAACCTTTTCCTTATACTATATGCCATCAGCTCACCCTCTCACTCCTTTCACTAACATACTACTTTCTAGTACTATTTAACCTCTAAATTTACCTTTTTCATCAAGTTATTCCTAAACCTTTTTGCTACTGAACTTTACCACAGGGCTATATACCTCTCTATCTAACACATTTATTTGTCTTTACTATTAACCATTGCCCATTATGTTGATGATGTCTTGGTTTCTGTGGCACAACAAAATTCTGCTAAGTGAATCATGAACAAAGTGCAATGGGTAAGTAAGCAAGGTGGTTTCAAAATAAGAGAGTGAAAATGATCTGGTATTCCAAGTCTCAACAAATGTATCAAAACTGATGGTAAGACAGAACAACATGAATTATCTAGTGCAATGCCATTGAATGTGATCAAATGAATGTTGCTTAGGCAAATAGCCAGTCAGTATGACCCTTTTGGTTTAATATTGCCTATAACCTTACTAGAAAAAAATATTGATGAGATTCCACATTTGTCAGACAAAAAATAAAGTTTGTGATGGGAATGATACATTTCTACTTGTGGGTAGAGAACAATGGCTAAAATATTTCCACATATTTGATGTTGGTAAGTGAGAATTTACTAGGAGTTTGAAGTTCACTAATGCTATTAGAGACCATATTCTTGTTGTGTTTTCTGATGGAGGGTTAACAGCATAAGGGGGATGTGTATATGTCAGATAGGAATTATCAAGTGGAAATGTATTTTCCAAATTATTGATGTTAAAGGCTAGGTTGGCCCCTTTACATCAAATAAGGATCCCTTTCCTTGAGTTATGTTGTGCAATAATTGGGACAAGATTAGGATAAACTGTTTTAAGAGAAATGAAATATAAATTTAGCAAGATTTTCCATAATGCTGATTCTGCAATTGTGAGATCTCAGATTAAAAGCAAACTAAATGCACATTTTATAGGAAAATGAATGAGATTGGAAGGACAGATATTGGGACAACTTCCCCCGGAGAGGATCAAACCATCTCCACCATTCATGGATACTGTGCTTGATCTGTTTGGACCATTCCTTTTTTCAGAGATGCTGTTAAAATGTGCTGTAAATGCAAGACATATGGCATCCTCTTCAGTTGTTTGTGTATTAGAGCTGTACACATTGACGTACTGGAGGGTCATAGTACAAAATAATTTCTGGATGCATTTAGAAGATTCATATTCATACATTTATTCTGATTATGGTACACCACTCATGGCTGCAAATAAAGAATTTAGATAAATAATTTCAGTATAGACTATTTTGGAACTAGAAAATTTTGGAATAAATAAGGGCTGTGAAATTCACAAAATTTTGTGATAGTCCTTTGCAAAATGGATGTATTGAAGCTCTAATAAAGTCAGTGAAAGAGAGTTATTGTAGCCATTGGGGAAAATATACTAACATTAAGTGTTACAAACCAAAGCCTTTGAAATCCGTTATTCATTAGGTCGTTCAATTAATAAAGCTTCTGTTGGATCATTTGATAATATTAATCATGCAACACCACAAGATTGAAATTTAATCAAAAGATTCCCAATGACTTTTGGAAGAAGTGGACTAAAGACTACTTTCCTACTTTACTTATCAAGCAGAAATGGCATGTTGACTATAGAAATTTGAAATTTGGCTACATAGTTCCTATTAACGATAATACTGTTCTGAAGGGAAACTGGAACATCTTACAATGGTAAAAGGTATGTAATCATAGAAAGAAAAGCTTTAATCTTATTGAAAACATGTGCAAAATGTAATGCTTTATTGAACTGTTGTATATATAATGTGATATTTTGTAACTGGTTGTGATATATTAGATATGTTGTATAATAAGGATTTATCTAACATATTGTTATGTTGTAGAAGGAATGGAGTTCTGTTTGTTCATTATGATATATAAGAACTATTTATATATGTTGCGCATTATGAAGTAAGAATTTAATACAATATTTGTCAATGTATGAAGGTGTGATATTCCGTTAAAGTGATTGTGATATTTGCCAGAAAAAAGTATTCGGTATATTCTTATGAGCCTGGAGTCTTTCATTTGAAATAATTGATGATTTTTTATTTGATTATTTGTGATGTATTAGGATAGGTTATTAATATGGAATTAGAAGAGTTTTAAAATTTTTAAAGAAATAAGGTTTCATATATTGTTTGTTGGTGAATAAGGAATTATGCCTGGCTGGGAGTATATCATTAGAAATGATATAATGTATTTTAACAATATAAAATAATTTATTTTAAATGTTTTGTCTCTGATTACTCATGAAAAGTTCTTACCATATTGTACACAGGTACATGATTATCCATAGTATACATGTAAGCAACAATAGACAATACAAATACTGAAGTGTGTTATGAGGATATGAAATGATTACTGAACCAAGAACTTGGAGGAGAAGGAAATACACGGAATTTAGGTTTAGGTTGAGGCTGTATGTTAAGAATAGCAAATAAACTGTGTTGTTTCATTTGTATTGGAGACTAGCAGTGATATT
>NC_061847.1:15044311-15049311 GCF_019202785.1 Penaeus chinensis | reverse complement strand
TAATCTATATATAATATATATATAATTTATATATATATATAATATATTAATATATAATATAATATTAATATATATATATAATATATGTGATATATATGTGATATATATGTGATATATATGTGATATATATGTGATATATATGTGATATATATGTGATATATATGTGATATATATGTGATATATATGTATATATAGTATATATATATATGATATATATGATATAATATATAATATAATGTATATATATATATGATATATATAATGATATATATGATATAATATATAAAATATAGAATATATATAATAAATATATTATATATATATTCTATATATATATAATCTATATATTATATAATTATTATATATATAATAAAAAATTATATTATATATATTATCATATATATATTATATATATAATTAATATATATATATATATTAAACATATATTATACCTATATTATATATATATTATATATGTATATTATATATATATATACTTATATATATAATAATTATATATATATTATAATATAATATACATATATTATACCTATATTATATATATAATTTATATCTATTATATATATATTAATATATATATAATAATATTATATATATATCATATATATTATATAAATAATTATATATATTAATATAAATATTATAATATATAATATATAAATTATATATATATTATATAATGTATATATATATAATACCTATATATATATATATATATAATTAATATATATATAAAATTAATATATATAATATAATATATAAAATATATAATTATATATATATTAAATATATATTATATATATATTAATATATATTAATAAATATAATATATATACTATAATATAATATATATATCTATAATATAATATATATATGTATTATATATATTATAATATAATTATATATTAATATATATATATATATGAATATATATAAATATAAATATAATATTATATATTATATCTATTATATATATAAATAATATATATTATTATATATATATATTAATATATAATATATTTTATTATATATATTAAATCTATATTACATATATATTACACATATATTACACATATATTACATATATATACAATATAAATTACATATATATTACATATATATTATATATATATATTATAATATATTATATATATATTATATATCTTATATATATTATATATAATAATTATAATATATTATCTATATATTAATATATATAATATTATATAATATATATATATATTATATATATTATATATGTTTTATATATATATTATATATAATATTATATATTTATTATATATATATTAAAATATTATATATATTATATATTCTATATATATCATTATATATATATAATATATATATATAATAATATATATATTATATATATAATAATATATATTATATATATTTTATATATATTATTATATATTATATATATATAATATATATATTATATATATTATGTATATTATACCCCCCAAAATATTATATATATTATATATATTATTAATATATAACATAATATTATATATATATATTAGATATATTAATATATATGTTTTATATATATTATATACTATATATATATTATGTATATATATATAATCTATATATATTATATATATTATATAAATTATATAATATATTATATATATATATGTAATATTATAATAATATATATATATATAGATATAATTATATATATATTAATATTATATATATATATATATATATAATAAATATATATTATATATATTATATATAGTTAATATATATATTAACTATATATATCATATATATTATATATAATATATTTATATTATATTTTTATATATATATTTTATATATATTATATAAATATTATATATAAATTATATATCTATTATATATAATATATATATATTATATCTATATTATATAAATATTAAATATATAAATATATTTAATATAATATATATATATAATAAATATTATAATATATATATTAAATATATATTATATATATATATTACATATATATAATATATATCTATATAAATATATATATCATATATATATATAAATATTTATATATATTTATTATATATATAAAAATGTATATAATATATTATATATATAATAATATAATATTTATAATATATAATTAATATATATAATATGTTATATATATGTTATATATATGTAATATATATGTTATATATATGTTATATTTAATATATATATTAATATATATTATATATATTATATATATATATATATATTATAATATATATATTATATATATATTATTATTATATTATATATATATTATATATATTTTATATATAATATATATAATTTATATATATATTATATAATTATAATATATTTATATTTATATTACATATATTATATATATCTTATATATATTATATATAATAATATATACAATATATATATATAAATTATATTATATATATTTATTATATATATTATATTATATATTAATATATTTATATATTATATATATCTTATATATAAATTATATATATATCTATATTATATATATATTATAATATAGAATATATATATAATATATTATATTATATAAATAATATATATACTATATAAAAATATATAATTATATATATAATATAAATCATATATATATATATTATATATAATAATATATTATAATATATTAATATATTATATATATTATATATATATTATATCTATATATATATATTATATATATATATATATATAATTAATATATATTATATAAATATATATATACATATATATAATTATATATTTTATATATATATTATTATATATATAATATATATAATTATATATATATTATTATATATTAATATATAGTATATAATATAATATTATATACATATTAATATATATTATATATATATATAATATATATATATTAATATAAATATAAAATATATAATATAATATATATATTTATTATATATATATTATTATATTATATAAATAATATATATCTTATATATATCTTATATATATTATATATATTTATATAAAATAATATATAATTCTATATATATTAATATATATTATATATATTATTATATATATATATATAATAAATAATTATATATATTATATATATATTATAATATATTAAATCTATAATATATATATTATATATATATTATTATATATATATACATATATATTACATATAATTACATATATATTACCTATATATTACATATATATTACAATATATTATAATATATTATATATATATATGTATATAATTATATATATATTAATATATATATATATATTATATATATATATCTATATATATATTATATCTATATATATTATATAAATATTATATATGTAATTTATATATATATTATATATTTATTATATATATATTTATATAATAAATATATAAATAATATTATATAATATTATATAAAATAATATTATATATATATATTATATATCTTATATATATTATATATATTATATATATATTATAATATAATAAATAATTATATATATTAATAATATATATAATAGTATATATATTATATAAATATTATATATATTATATATATTATATATATATTATATATATATTATATATTTTATATATATATAATGTATAAATTATATATATATTATATATATATTAATAAAATATCTATATATGTAATATATATATTATATATATTATATATATTATATATATTAGATATATATAATATATTATATATAATATAATAAATATTATTATATATATATACTATATATATTATATATATTATATATATAAATAATATATTATATAAATATTATATATTATATATATTATTATAATATATATTATATATATAATATATATGAATATAATATATAAATTATATATATTATATATAATAATATATACTATATATATATTATATTAATATATTATATATATTATATATTATTATATATATTATATATATTATAATAAATTATAAATATATTATATAAAATATATTATAATATAATTATATATATATTAAATCTATATTACATATATATTACATATATATACATATATATTATATATATCTATAATATAATATATTATATATAATATTATATATTTATTATATATATAATTTATAATATATATTATAATATATATGTTATATATATGTTATAATATATGTTATATATATGTTATAATATATGTTATATATATGTTATATATATGAATATATATATATAAATATAATATATAATATAGTATATATATTATTATATAATATATATATTATATACATATAATATATTATATGTATATTATATATATATATTTTATATATAATTATATAATAAATATATATAATATATAAATATATATATATATATATTTAAATATATATATAATTATATATAACATATATATAATATATATAATAATATTATATATATTATAATATTATATATATTATGTATATTATATATATTATAATATTATATATATATATAGATTATATATATATATCTATTATATATTATATATATATTATAAGATATATATATATTAAATATATATTATATCTATATTATATATATAGTATATATAATTATTATATATATATATTGTATATATATAATATATATATATATTGATATATATATTATATATATATTAAATATATATATATTATAATATCATATATAAATTATAATTATATAATATATATATAATAAATATTATATATTTATTATATATTATTATTATATATATATTATATATATTATATATATATTATATATATATATATATAAATTATATATAATAATATATAAATATTATTTTATATATATTATATATATTATATATAAATTATATATATTATATATATTATATATATTATAATATATTATATATATTATATAATTATATATATTATATATATTAAATATATTATAATATA
>NC_061847.1:15026811-15029311 GCF_019202785.1 Penaeus chinensis | reverse complement strand
ATGTGTGGTTGGGTTTGTTCGTGTGCAGTATATGATCTGTATGGTGTTGTGTAGGTCGTAGTGTGATGTGAGTGTGTAGTGATGTGTTCTGGGTGTGGTGATTGATTGTGTGATTTTGAGAGTTATATTATTATATTTATATATATATATAACATGTTTATAGAATATAAAACTTATACTTTATATATATATTTATAATTTATATATTATATATATATATTGTGGTGTGGTTGCTTCATGCTCTCGGGGGTGATGTGTGGCAATGGTGTGGTAGCCTAAGTTAGTGTTAGTGCTTCATGCCTTATCGATTACGGCTTGCCACCGCTGGCTAGCTGGTGCGAAAAGGGAGCAGAGGCAGCTATGGCATTAAGACTCCCCTGCAGCTCATAGCCTCTCCTCTCATATGACTTCTGCAGTGCTTCCCCATGGCCACAATTACAAAACAATAAACCATTTCATTCCTCATACATCCAAACCCTTCTATATTCTACCTCCATTTTCTGCTACTACCCTTTCCCTGTCCCCCATTTGGGCTACCCCACCCCCCGTCGGCGCGGGACCCCGGCCGAGCCATAACATCTAGCCACCCCGCAACTTGTCTACCCCCTCCCTCCCGCCTCCTTCCCCGTGCCCCCCCCCCCCTCCCGCTGGCCCCCCGCCCCCCCCCCCGCACCCCCGAGGGGCTACAAGTCACTCCAACCCAGCAATAACGGCGGGCTGTGGGTCCCTCTGGGTTGGCGATCGCTGGGACTCGGGTGGGGAGGGGTGGGGGGTTACCTGTCATCCCATCTGGGAAAGCCCCAGGGAGCCCTGCAGGCGGATTATGGGACTTGCAGCCCACCCAGAGTGACTGTTAGGGTGGGGCATGGATAACATCCGTTCAATGTGCAGGATGATTGGTTACACTACTGGTCGAAGGGAATTGAAGCAGCTGAGAGTTGAGGTGGCTGCTCTCTCGGAGGTGAAAAGACCTGGCAGCGGCACGATTAGTGTGGGTGGCTACACTTACTACTGGTCGGGCTGCAGCGATGGCCACCATCTCCAGGGAGTAGCCATAGCCATCTCCAGTAAACTTTAACCCTCAGTAGTTGAGGTCATTCCAGTCAATGAGCGTATTATGGTATTGAAACTGAAGCTCTCATTTGGCTTCATGTCTCTTATTGCTGTATACGCTCCTACGGATGTATATAAACTTGAGGTGAAAGAGATGTTTTACACCAAACTTGCATCTGTGGCAGACAGTTGTCTGATATCTGTCGGTCCTCATGGCTCAGGAGCTGATGCTGGCAGCGAGAATAGCCACCTTTTCCGTGACTTTGCTAGGTCCCAGAAAATTAAGGATTTCTGGCTAATGGTCTCAGCATTCTGACCCGCATCGTTGGACTTGGTACAGCGATACGGGTAGTGTGGCCAAGGAGATTGACCACATCCTCGTTAGCACTTGGTGGAGGATCCTCCAGAACTGCCGGATGTAACGAAGTGCCGAGCTCTGTTGAACTGATCATAGATTAGTTGTGGCTACTCTCCGGGTCAGCTTTAGAACGCCCCGTCGCCCAAATGAACACCCTAGGGTGTTTCATTTGGACAGATTGAGGGAGGACGAGTGTGCCCGGGGGTTTGCCCTGACTATCTCTGGTCGTCTCACAGCACTGAAGGGCCTGACAGACCCTGTTCTTATGTGGGATGACTTCAAGCGTGAAACGCTTGATGCAGCTCAGGAATCCAATCCATTGGTGAACGCCCAAGAGCAAGACAGAATTCCATCTTGCAGGAGACAGATGCTTGTCATGCGGCTCGATTGTCAGGGGATCGCAACTTGCACGTTCTCTGGTATGCAGGACTAGGTCACTGTTGAGAAGGGATAAGGAACAGTTTATCTGTAATCTTGCAGAGGAGGTCAGAAGCCATTTCTTAGTAAATGACCTTCGTCCTGCCTACCAAGCCCTGAGAAAGCTGACCTCCAAGCCATCCTCACGGACGACTGCAGTCCGCTCAGCAAGTGGCCAGATAATCTCAGATCCTGATGGGGTGCGTGTGCGTTGGGCTGAGTATTATGAGCGGTTGTATCAGGTTGATCCACCAACAGCTAACTTGGATGTGGGTAATGTTGAGATTCCTCTGCCAGACCCACCCATCAGCAAGGATCCACCCTCCCTGACTGAAGTCAGGGGGGCGGTCTCCAAGCTGAAGAGTGGTAAAGCAGCTGGTGTATGTGGCATCCCAGCTGAATTGTTAAAGGCTGGTGGAGAACCTATGGCAAGGGGCTTGCATGCAGTCCTGTCTGCCATGTGCCGGACTGGTACCTTTCCCCCTGACCTGCTGAGGGGTGTGGTCATCCCTCTCTGGAAGGGGAAAGGGGATCGCTAGGACTGCAGCAATCACCGAGGCATTACACTACTCAGTGTACCAGGCAAGGTACTCGCGCACATCCTACTGAGACGTATCAGAGACCACCTGTTGAGGCACCAAAGACCGAGGCAATCTGGATTCACTTCTGATA
>NC_061847.1:14984311-14991811 GCF_019202785.1 Penaeus chinensis | reverse complement strand
CAACTATAGCTTCACCTTGTTGGACTCCATGGTGGGTGGGTGGGGGAAGGGAAATGAAGATTTATAACTTGTATGATTTCTGCAAATCTACAAAGAACTTGCTCTCTCCCTGACGACCTTCGCAATCCCCTGGTCAATCCCTCTGGAACATCACATATTGTCACTCTGGAACCTTACCAGATTCCAAAAGGCAAGAATGAGAATTGTAATGGTTCCTGAGCTCCCAAACCAGGTAAGAAGGAGAGAAGTCCTCAATCCATTAAGGAAATCTTACCTGGTAAATATGAAAGTGTATCATATAGTAAATGCCTAGTAGTGAAGATTATGGATGGTGTATTTATCATGGATCTTGATATTTCTGAAGTACATCGGAATATAGTTGAGGTATGTCAACGTGATCCTTGCTTCACCCCACAGCGAGATGGTAGCCTGATAGTTGAGGTTTCGTCACCAGACAAGAGTGACTGTCTGCGTGCGATATGTAACATTCCTGTGGCTCAAGTCTCATGTTCTCCTCACAAAACCCTCAATCAGTGTAGGGGAATTGTCTTTTCCCGAGACCTGATGAGGTATTCTGAGGAGAAACTGTTAGAAGAACTAAAGAATTTTAATGTGGTAGCAGTAAAACGTTTTAACCCATTCGCCCCATGTGGCAAGAATATATGCCATGCCCACTGTAATACACGTTTATTTATACATAGATGGCTCTACAAGTTCTTAATCACCAAATAGCCAGTTATTAGAAACTACCTATCTCACCTGTTTACCCTTTTCTTTTACTTTAAGAAAGGGTCTTTTGTATCATTTCATTGCCTAAAATATATTAATGACAAATTAATAATCATAACACCAATAACAATAATAACAGTCCTGATAGCAATGGTATTAATTTTCCAGCCAATTCAAGGAATGGGGAAATCAGGATCGGTAACTAGGGCCTACTGATAGACTCTTTGCCGGCTGAGCACATGTGGAGCCATCTGTATGTAACAAAATTCACCAAAAAACTACAGGAGACAGAACATAAATCCGAGGCGAATGGGTTAAGAAGAAAGTTGATGATTTGGAACAATCTACGCCAGCTCTTTGTCTAATTTTTGAATCGTTAGTCCTACCTGAATTGGTTAAATTGGCATGGTATCACCTCAAGGTAAAGCTATATGTGCCCAACCCTATGCGATGCTTCCACTACCAGGGTTAAGGGCATGGAGCCAACACTTGCGTTTTGAGGAAAATGAACAACGAAGAGTGTGTGTGAAATGTGGTACAATAGGTCATCAAGGTGATGAGAACTGTCCAGGTCCAATATGCTATTACCACTGCAAAAAAAATCATGAAGCTTTTTAGCAATGTAATAGGTACAAGTTTGAAAAAAGGTATTGGTAATAAGGAGCAATGAGAAATTTAGTTTTGCAGAAGCAAAGCGATGTGCCTGTGTGCTGTTTGCACAGCCGGGTAAGTCCTTTGCCTCAGTTCTAGCCCAGACTCCTTCCCGCCATCCCTTACCCTCCAATTCTAACACCACGCACTCTGCCACTACCTTTAAACCTCAGTCCGCAAATGCTGAAACTGCCTCTGGTGAGTTGTTCCACCAGAAACAGAGTAGGAGTGAAGGGTCTATTGAGGAGACTCCTCCTCCCAAAGTAAGTGCCATCAGTAAGGCTCCAGAGACTTCAATGGTGACAGCTTCAGCTGCCACCGCATCCACAGGGGCCTCTGTGGTAGGCAGAATGCCCCTGAAGTAAAGGCTCAGGTACGCCCTGGAGGAATTCTGAGCCTGTTCAAAAGACTTCTCATAGAGTCGGGTCTTTGGAGCCACCAGGCATGGCTCCTGAGGCCACCACATCCACAGGGGCCTCTGCTTCTAGACAGAATGCTCCTCAATCGAAGGCTCAAGTCCGTTGTTTGCCCAGGCAAAGAAGTTTTGAGCCTGTCCAAAGGAAGCCTGTGGAAACTGGTTCCACAGGTAAAAAACCCATCAAAAGGTACTCCCAAGATGCTGGAAAGGGACAGCCTAAAGGTGTGGGGCGGGCCTTAACGACTGGTGCTACCAAACACCTAATGAAGTAGTTTGTCAACCTGAAGGACTGGATCCCCTAATCCAATGGAATTGTCAGGGAATTCATGCAAAATGGGAAGAACTGCAACATCTGATAGCTTCATGTAATGCAGCTTGTATATGCCTACTAGAGATTATGACCAGGGAAAATCGTCCAATTGCCCATTATGGAACCTTTGATAATGGACCTCATGGACGAGTAGCAGTGATGGTACGTCAGGATATTCCCTTCCAGGCCATCCACCTGCAGAAGACACTGCAGGTGAAGGCTTGACACGACCTTATACTGTTGCATCCATCTACTTCCCTCCACACAATCTCAACATAGATGATTAGGAAGATTTACTTGGGTAGTTGCCTCATCCATTTCTACTCTTGGGAAACTTATATGGTCGGCATCACCTCTGGAGAGACACTTTGTGCAACCCTCGAGGAAGGGCCTTGGAGTCCTTGTTCTCAAGAGTAGATGCAGTTTTACTGAACAGTGACGCACCAACACATTTCCAAATTCAAACTGGGACATTCTCCAACATTGACCTGTCAATTGGTTCACCTGATTCACAGTTTAATTTCACTTGGCATGTCATGGAAGACTTACATGGAAGTGACCACTTTCCAATACTTTTTGGAGGAGGTGAATGGTATTCCACCCAATGGAGTGCAGAGATGGCGACTTGAACATGCAGACTGGAATCTTTTTAGATCAACTGCAGTATTGCAAGGATCTGTGAATGATTTCCAGTGTGTTCAAGATGCTGTTCACATCACGAATTCACTTTGCAGCAGAAGCATCGACCTCCGGTACCATGGTGGTCTGATGAATGCCAACAATCTGTCAGAGCAAGAAAATCTGCATTAAGGCAGTTGAAACGATGCCCAAATGATGTAACCCTGATCCAGTACAAAAGGGCCCAAGCCAAGTCCAGGCGAGTGCTAAAGGAGGCTAGGCAGACATCGTGGAGGCAGTATGTCTCCTTAATTTACTCTAGGACCCCCTTAGCATGGGTATGGGACAAGGTGTGTAAGATCGCTGGAAAGAGCACATCCACATCACCACCTGCTCTGAAAATAGATGGCATAATCCTCACAGACAAAACCTCTAGAGCATCTTACACTGCCCGATTCTCCACTCTTCGGGCTGAACAGGAATGACACCCAGTGTCGTTCTTCAGTAGCACTGCATCAGAACTTGCATACAACTTGCCATTTTTGCACAAGGAGATGGAATCTGCTTTGCAGCTTTGCCGTAAGACTGCCCCAGGAAGTGATAATATTCCATACCAAATGATATCTCACTTACCGGAGAGCTCCTAAACGTTCCTGTTGGATCTATTCTATAGGATTTAGAGGGAGGGCACAGTGCCATCCACATGGAAAGAAGCTATAATAATTCCTGTCCCTAAACCTGGCAAGGATGCTCCTATACCAGGGAATTATAGACCAATTTCTCTCACTAACTGCATCTGCAAGTTGATGGAGAAAATGGTAAGCTTCAGGTTGACATGGCTGCTAGAAAAGGAAAACGTGCTGATTCCATATCAATATGGGTTTAGAAAACTGAAATCAACCACAGATGCACTTGTAAGGATGGAAACTGCAATACAGAATTCCTCTACACAGTGATGGCATATGTTAACAGTCTTCTTTGACCTTGAAAAGGCTTATGATACTACTTGGAAGCATGGCATACTCATGAAACTGTATGACATTGGTTTAAGAGGAGCATTGCCTACCCTCATACAAAGCTTCCTTGCTAACAGGAAATTTAGAGTGAGGGTGGGAAACAGCTTCTCTAACCTGGAAGATCAGCTGGAAGGGGTCCCACAAGGGAGCGTCTTAAGTGTGACCCTGTTTGCCATTGCTATAAATGACATCGTAAAGGTCGTTCCACGTGCTGTTTCATGTAGTCTGCTCAGGAGGAAGCTTACAGGATGTGGAAGGACACATGCAGTCTGCAATAAATCAGATTGTGCAATGGACAACATACCATGGGTTCAAATTTTCTCAAAGCAAGACCATGGCTATGCATTTCCACAAACGAGGAAAGTTCCATCCTTCCTTCTATTTAGGAGCAAATCCACTGCATATGTCCAAGAGGTGAAGTACTTGGGTCTAATTTTTGACTCAAGGCTTACATGGGTGCCTCACATTAAACAGTTAAAGGGGAAAGCTACAAAAGCTCCTACTGCTTGGCCGGCTGTACACATTGTACAGTGAGGACATGATACCCTGAGAAGCGAAGTCTCCACTGTTAATGTCTCCTGGAGCATGACAATATCAATGCTCCTTAATCGCACTATTGCGTGGAGGATGGCATTCCTTGAGGAGAAGCCATTGATGTTCCGCTGTAGTATGCTTAGGTCATGATGTTACTTGGTGGTAGTTACACCAGAGACGTCGTCACATTTAGATTGACTCCATTGTGAAGTCCTCGCTGGTTGAGGGATCTTTGTCTGTTGTCTGGCTATCCATGTGTTTTTCTTTGCTTACCTGCATAAGGTCAGCATGTTCTGGTACTGGACGCACAGATTCAGCCTGGTTTGGCTCTGGTTGTGAGGCCATGACCTGGGTTGGAGTGGGGAGGGGAGTCTTGTCCTGGGGTGAGGGTGGGGCTGGTTTGGCTCTCTCCAGCTTCCTTCCCTTTAGGATTACGACAGCCTGGGTCATTGCCGTCCTGCTCCTCAGCCACCCTGGAGTTAATGGGCGGCTCGGGAGAGGTGGGCCTTGCCAGCACTCCTCCCCCCAAATATCTTACCGGCAGCATCTTTAATGAATGGATATGCTGGGGGAAGGGATGCTGTCCCTCCCATTCAGCAAGTAAGGTGGGCTTGGGAGGGCAAATGTTGGGGCGCAGGTGGGAATTTGAGTTACTCGTTCTGCCTTCACCTTGGCAGGTGCCAATCCAGTATGAGGCCTGTGTCTCTTATTGCCGTGTATGTTCCAACCGCTGTTTGCAAATTTGACGTGAAAGAAGGGTTCTATGTCAAACTCACATCTGTGGCAGCAAGACATTCTCATTAATCTGGGTGATGGACCCAGTTGCTCTGTGGGAGTGCTTCAAGCACAAAACACTCGATGCAGCACAGGAGTACATTGAGGTACGCCCGAGGGCATGACAGAATTCCATCTCCCTGTAGACACTGGAGGCAACTGAAACATGTCACATGGCTTGGCTGTATGCCAATCAGGACTTGCGTCGTAGGGCTTGGACACTGCTGAGAAGGGACAAGGAACAGTTCATCAGGAATCTTGCTGAGGGGGTTGAAGGCCATTTTTTGGTAAATGACCTTCGCCCTGCATACCAAGCCTCTTTACAGATGGCTGCAGTCCACTCAGTGGATGGACAGATCATCTTAGATTACGTTGGGTTCGTGAACGTATTTTGAGCAGTTGTACCAGGTAGACCCTCCAACAGTTAGCTTGGATGCAAGTAGTATCACAGTACCTGTACTGAACCCACCCATCAGCGAGGAACCTCCTACCCTAACTGAGGTTAGGATGGTAATTTTTAGCCTGAAGAGTGGGAAAGTCACAGGCATATGTGATACCCCTGCTGAACTGCTAAAGGCTGGGGATGAACCTATGGCATAAAGCTTGCATGCTGACATGTTGAGGGTCATAGTCATCCCTCTCTGAAAGGGGAAAGGGAATCGTTGGGATTGTAACAACTACCTTGGCATTACACTGCTCAGTATACCAGGCAAGGTTTTCGCCTACACTCTTCTGAAACAGATCCGAGACCAGCTACTGAGGCACCAGAGACCAGAGGAATTTGGATTCACTCCTGGCAAGTCCACAATAGACCGTATCCTTCGAGTAATTGTGGACCGCCATTGTGAGTCAAGTCATGGGTTGCTTGCAGCCTATATTGACCTCAAGAAGGCATTTGATACGGTGCATCGAGAATCTCTATGGAAGACATAGGGGAATTCTGACACGGATTATTGGCCTAATAGCAAGTCTATATACCAGTACTGAAAGTGCTGTAAAGTGCGGTGGGAGCATGTCGAACTTCTTCTTAGTTAATTCAGGGGTAAGGCAAGGCTGTGTTCTTGCACCAAAACTTTTCAACACCTGCATGGACAGGCAGAGCTACTATCCAAAGTCAATGTGGATCCTATCTGAGTCTCTGGAATAACTGGTGGTGGCTCTTGATGCATATAGCAATGAGACGAAGCTGTGGCAGACTCCACAATCACCTCACTCGGCATCGGCGCAGTCTCGCTCGGCATAGTTGCCTCCGCACCGAGTCGTCCGCCACAATCACCTCACTCAGCACCGGCGTAGCTCGGATGTGGGCAGACCTTTACCTCCCGCAGGGGAAGGTGTGCCTGCCTTACAGTGTGCAGAGAGTTGTCATTATATTTGCTAGGGACTGGTATGGCAGACCATCTTATGATTGCCACTCTAGTTTTTTTTCACATAGGAACGAATAGGTAGGTAGGAGCCCCTCCCTTTCTGAGGCCCTCAGCCACCTCACTCTCGTTCTGTTTAATTAGCTCCTGCTAGTCAACACTGTTTTCCTGTCCCACCACAGCAACCGCCTCAAAAGGTAGTTCCTCTCCTCCCTCACCGTGGAGTATCATCCTTTGGGTGGCTGTTTCAGAGGGATGAAGGAACCTCCTTGAATAGGTGCAGGACCTCTTTTCCCTGAGGTGAAGCAGCCTCTGAGTGGCTGTTTCAGAGGGAAGAGGGATTCACTTTGAAAAGGTACAAGTCCTTTCCTCCCTCACTGAAGTGGAACAACCTTTGGGTGGTTGTCTCAGAGGGATAAAAGGAACCGCCTGGAAAAGGTGTAAGAGCTCCCTTCCCTCACTGAAGTGAAACAGCCCTTGGGTGGCTGTTTCATAGGGATGAGCAAAAGGGTTCCAAACAATGATGTCTTGCAGGTAGAAGGGCACCCCCTCTGCTCTCTCCCCAGGGGTTTACACCTACCCACGTGTTTGCCATGCGCTGTGGAGATGTGAGTTCTGGAGGTTGAGCGATGGCATGAATGATTACACCCTGTGGCAAGCAACACGCCTCTTTGGTCCTCTATTCCAGCAAGACAGGTGGCCTGAACCTAGCCCGGTCAGGCCAATCGGCAGGTCTCCTTCGGGAGGCTAGGGTCAAGCAGTCATGCCGCCGTTGGCACTCACACTGGTCTGTGAGTGCTGTTACAATGGCTATTGGCTGCATATATCCTCTCACCACGAATATCTTCACAATATAAGAGATGTATTTGACCGGTTTCAATTATAGCTTCAGAAATTCATACATCAGTGAAACTGCTTAACATATACATAACAGACATGAGCTGACGAAACACCTGACGACTGTGACCTTCCACTTGTTATCCGCATAATTCCTGCCGCGGCCTTGGATACTGCCTAACGCTGTGTTTATATTTTTCTATGTCGCGACGTATGCAGTTTCCATATTTTTTGTTTTATTTTAATTGT
>NC_061847.1:14966811-14971811 GCF_019202785.1 Penaeus chinensis | reverse complement strand
GCCCTGGGGAGGTCGAGTGAGGAGGCCGAGAAGGCAGTTTCGGTCGCCATGACGGCAATTACCCAGACTGTCGCAGCCCTGAAGGGAAGAAAGCTGATTAGAGCAAAACCAGCCTCACCCTCACCCCAGGACGAGACTCCCCTCCCCACTCCAAACCAGGCCATGCCTTCACAGGCAGAGCCAAAACAGGCTGAATCTGTGCAGCCAGAGCCAGATCACGCTGACCTTGCCCAGGCAAGGCCAGCAAGGCCAGCCAAGAAAAAGCCTGAGAGAAAAGCCGATCCAACCAAAGTCAGAGCTACCAAAGGCTCTCCACCTCCCAGTGGACCCAAGGATAGCCTGACAACAGACGAGGAGCCCTCAACCAGCGAGGACTTCGCAATGGAGTTGTCAGACTCAGATGATGTCTCTGATGTAACTATCACTGAGTAACATCATGAAACACCATCTAAGCATCCTACAGTGGAACATCAATAGCTTCTCTGCAAAGAACGCTTTTCTCCAAGCAGTAGTGCGATCAAGGAACATTGACATTGTCATGCTCCAGGAGACATTAACAGTTGACACTGTTCGCTTCTCAGGGTACCATGCCTTCACACTGCCACAAACACCTGGCAAGAGAGGCTTGATCACCCTTGTGAGAGCAACAATCCCCTGCTCCGCAATAGCCGATGCATCGCACTGTGGAGACGATGTTGAATCCCTTGCCGTCGAGGTTCACCTGGCCGGGGGGCCCCTCAAACTGTACAACGTGTACAGTCGGCCACGCAGTAGAAGCTTAGACATCAGCCAGGTCTGTGCTTCTGCTGCACACGACCGAGTGATCATAGGGGGAGACTTCAATGCACACCACCCCATCCTGTTTCCCTGCCGGGCACCGGATGCGGCCGGCTATCACATAGCCGACGTGCTAGAGACATTCCCCGAGATCGCTCTCCTCAACACCCAAGAGCCAACGCATGTCAGAGGAGGGGTCCTAGACCTCACCCTGGCCACTGCAACTCTGGTGGGGAGGATTGGCTGGCGTGTCGATGAGACCGTCACAAGTGACCATTACAGCACTATAACTACCCTCATGGATGCTGGCCCAGCCGAAATCCTAAGACCGAATCCAAGATGTAAAACAGACAAGGCCAACTGGCAGGCGTTTCAAAATGCCTTGGCCCTCTGCCTGAGATGCAATGATCCCCTACAAAGCTAAAATGTGGAAGTGCTCGAAGCTAGCCTGCTAAACGCCATTAATGAAGCAGCCTCACAGACCATACCCAAAACTCGGCCTGGGTCCAGAAGTCACAAAGACGCCTGGTACTTCAATGACGAGATCAGGGAGGTCAACCACAGGGTGAACATGTGCCGAAAACTATTCCGAAGGCAAAGAACCCCTGACAACTTATCCCTCCTAAGGGAGGCTGTCACGGATGCCAAGGAAACTGCCAACAGAGTCAGGCAGGAAAAGTGGCTGGAATGGTGTGAGTCCTTCGACCACCAAACCGCCCTTTCAGAGCTGTGGGAACGGGTCAAGCGAGCTACCAGCCGCTCAGCCCCGAGGTGCACCCATCACGACCTCTAAGCAGAGGCTAACAGACTGGCGCACGAGTTCTCTGCGAGAACGAGCAGCAACAGTCTGCCAGCCGAGCTGAGGGCAAGACAAGAGCGTCTACAGCCAGACAGACACGCTCAGATCAGAGAAAGGGCAGCCGAACCCGATAACTCAGACGTTATCTTTTCTCTGAGGGAACTAAGGAAAGCCTATAAAACCAGTTCCAACACAGCCCCGGGCTCTGATGGGATCTCGTACCCCATTATCTCCCACCTAGGATTAGCAGGTGAACGTGCACTCTTGCAACTCATCAACAAGTCCTGAGAAACTTCAACTCTACCCCAGAGTTGGAAGAGGGCTACCATAGTTCCCGTCCCAAAACCAAAGGTGCCGGGGAAGTACCGCCCCATCTCTCTTCTCAGCTGCCTGGCCAAGACGGCCGAGAGGATGGTACTAAACCGGCTTCAATGGAAAACGGGACCCCCGCACGAACACCTCCACGGGTTCACAAGGGGCATGGGCACAGCACACAGCATAGCCACGCTCTCAAGCACAATCAGCAAGGGCCCAGCTGTGGTGGTATTCCTTGACCTGGAGAAGGCTTTTGAACTGGCAAGTCCCCTTGCCATTCAGGAAAGCCTGATCCAGAAGGGAATCAGAGGAAAGCTCTTGGCTTGGATAGGTGACTACTTCAGGAACAAGACTCCAATGTCAAATTCCAGGGTCACCTATCGCAGCACATGCCGCTCGAAAATGGAACGCCACAGGGTGGGGTTCTCAGTCCAGCCCTATTCAACACTTTAATGTCCTGCATCCTCAACATAAACCTCCCAGTGGGGTGCAAGATCATTTCGTATGCAGACGATCTCGCTATCACCTCCACTGGACCACACAGCCAGAATAAAGCCCAACGTTGTCTGGACCTCGTGTCAGAGGAGTGTTGTAGGACAGGACTAAAGATCCCTGCAGCCAAATCCAAAGCCATGGCTCTGAGACAGAGAGTTCAAGGCACAAGACTGAAAATCCAGGGAGTGGAATTAGAATGGGTCCAGGACTACCTATACCTTGGGGTAAGGATAGACTGGACCCTCTACAGTCCAGTACCTGGTTGACCGAACCAAAGCAAGACTGTCCGTCATGAGAGCAATGACTGGGAGACGCATAGGGGTCAGACACAAAATACTAAGATCATTCTATGCACATGCTGTCCGGCCCATTGTGGACTATGCCTCAGTCGCTCTAATTGCCGCAAAGAAAAAGCACACAGACAAATTAGAAACAGTCCAAAATGAAACTGCCAGGATCACTCTGGGTGCCCCGAGGTGGACGAAGTTCCTCAACCTCCTGATGGAGGCAAACCTTCTCCCCCTGGACTCACGAATCGATCTAATGGCAACACAATTCCTGTCAAAGGTCATACAGGCTCCCAGGAACACAAGCCTAAGACAAAAAATAGTCAGACGCCTCTAACAAGACAACGATATCTTTGCAAACAACTCCTGGCTGTCTCATACAGCCAGGGTGTTGATACGCCATCAGCTCAAAGAACAGCTTCTTGCTAAAGGCATGGACCCCCCCCACCCCGACTTTGCCGAAGCCCCGCCGTGGGCACTGAGCCTGATAGAGTTCAACATAATGAGCCTGTCAATGAAAAAGAGCCTATACCCCATGCCTAGCCTAAAAGCAGAAGCCCACAGGGTCATTGCAGCCATCACTCCTCCGGGTAGTAGAACATACTACACGGATGGATCGGTCGATCCCTAGAGCCACACTGCAGGTGCCGGCTTTGCAGCAAGGGATGCCATGCAATCCATGAGGGTAACAGACAACGCCTCCTCTCTACTGGCAGTTGCAATCATGGGAGCCCTAGCCCACGTGTCCCTAAGGGAAGGACACGTGGTCATACACACAGACTCCAGGGCAGCCATTGACTGTCTTCAGCACAGCTCACCCACAGACAACATCTACCTACTGACCACGATTCTCACAATGGCACAGAGAATTCTTGCTCAGGGTAGAAGAATTATCATCAACTGGGTCCCAAGCCACATCGGCTTCAGAGGGAACGAGCTTGCTGACAGACTAGCCGTCGCTAGCAGGGGTATGCCCCCAAATCCCATGACGATAAAACCGAGCCGAAAATTACTTATGGAGAAGTGTGCCTTGGTCGGTCGCACCTTCCTACGGCAGCTCCACAGAGAGGAAACGAGAACCTCCCCCTCGGCCAGCTGGTACTCAGACGCCACAGGCTATGAACCACTGGCACTCTCTGAAGTAAGCAACAGAGGTACCGAAGTCATTCTTCACAGAATGCGCCTAGGTTACCACTGTGCATGGCAGACTATCCCAACAATCGAACGCGATGAAAGGTGCTGCAAGCACTGCGGCGAGCCGAACGCCACACTAGTCCACTAGCTAGAAAATTGTGACCATACACAATTCCTGAGACAGGGACCGCCCACAACAGTCGCCGTGCTGGTAAAGAGGCTATGCGAAATGCTTACACCATGGCGGCAGGAGCGCCTGCTGGCAATCCCGCCGCCACGATAAGCACCGAGTGTCAGACAACTCAATGAGACAGCCGTAAAAAGCTGACACAGGCCGGGCCATATTTAGAAGACCGGGGTGAACCTAGAACTTCGCAAACCATAAAGAAGAAGAAGGACTGAGAGGGAGAAATACAACAGACAGGCCAAGCCACACATGGTCCAGCTCCACCACCTCGTCCTCGGCCCGGAGACACGGGAGACAATAACCCCTTTCATTGACCCGCCCTAGACCATCTCACGTGTGGCTCACAATGTATATATATATATATATTTATATATATATACCAACATATATATGTATATTTATATATATACACATATACATATGGATTTATATATCTATATGTACATGTATATTCATATGTATTTATGCATATTTATATATATGTATATATATATTCATGTATTTATATATGCATATATAATCATATATGTATATATACACGTATATGTAAATATATATATCTATACATTATTTATATACTTTATTTTGTCTATAGCCCAGTCATTTACTTTGTACATCTGCCGTCCTGTCTCCGACATATATGATTGTTTCTTTTTGCTGCTCCTCTTTTGTCTGTTCCCTGATCCTTGTCGCCCTCATCCGATCTCTTAGGCTAATTCCCAGCATCATATATATATATATATATATATATATATATATATATATACATACATTCATATATACATATATATACATATATATCCATACAAATAAATGTATGTATACAATATATATGTGTGTATATATACATATACACATATATACATAAATATATATATATATATATATATATATTATATATATTTGTATGTATATATGTATATATAGATATACATACATATGTATGTATATATGTATATATATATATATATATATATATATTAATATTTATATATATGTATGATAT
>NC_061847.1:14951811-14956811 GCF_019202785.1 Penaeus chinensis | reverse complement strand
ATATATATATATGATAGTAGTACATTTACTTTATTGGCATAGTAATTTTTCTCTAATATCAAAACGATTAAAAAGCGCTGTGTTGACTTTGCTAAAACTTGGTAACCAGTGTATTTGAAGTCTCATTAGCTAAACTAGCAATTTTCTCAAAAACTTTCAGTTTGCCAGATACAGAGTTGTCACGAATATGGTAAATATCAATGGTATGACAAAAATACTCGGCAAAAGGTAGGAGATTTACAAGGTAAAGCAAAATGAAGGCCTACATTTAGTAACTTGGTTTCATCCACAGATAGTTTTCTATTTGAATAGTTAAACAAATTCCCTTTAGCTGTCATTCAAAAACAGATGAACCTATTCTTAAATAAGATGCTTTGCCCAGAACCAATGAATTAAATGTGCCTCGGAATATCCGATACCTTAAACTACCATACTATGGACACATAAGCTCTGTCTTACGGAAAGAAATACTGAAACTACGTAGTTACCATTTCCCAAAAAATAGTTTCAGAATGATCTTTACCAATTCCAGAATTATTCGTTCATTTGTTTTTCCGTCGTCTAATGATGATATATTGTTGAGCATAAAGGGGTTTCTTATCGGACATCACGGCCACTCTCCTCTCCAACGTACTCATTAATATATATATATACACACATACGCATATGTATATATATATATATAAATACATAATTATATGTTTATATATACATATATATATATATATATATATATTTATACATATGTATGTATGCATATATATTATATATACACATATATATACATATATTAATATATATGTGTATGTATAAATATATACATATATACACACATACATGTATATATATATATATATATATATATATATATATATATATTTGCATATCTACATATATCTATATATATATATTTTAGATATATATGAACATACATATGTTTGCATATATATATATATATATACATATACATATATATTTCTTTAGGTATACATACACACACTATATACATGTATATAGTGTGTATATGTATATTTCTAGGTATACATATATGAATATGCATATATATGCATATACATATATATTTCTTTAGATATACAAACACACACACACACGTGTATATATATGTGTGTATGTATATATATATATATATATATATATGTCTTTGTGTATGTTTATGTACATAATTTTGTATATATATACATATGTATATCTATGTATATGTATATCAATATTACATATATGTATACGTTTATTATATATACATAATTGACATTATATATACATAATTATCACACACACATATGTGTATATAATATATATATATATATATATATATATATATATATATATATATATATATATAACCATTATCATCATCAGCCTACATTTGTCCACTGCAGGATGTAGGCTTCTCCCATTTTTTCTTAGTTTTTCCTTTCTTGAATTTTTTGTTTTCATTTTGGCCTCAAAATTGTTATTTTATCACGTCATCTTGTCATTGGTCTGACCCTGGCCTCCTTAGGTTATTTGTATCCCAGTTTGTTATTTTTCTTGACCATCTGTCGTCCTGTCTCCGAGATATATTATCTGCCCACATATATATATATATATATATATATATATATATATATATATATTTATGCTACTATGTGTATCTTACAATTTGGCCTGTTCCCTTAAACATGAAACCCTCACCCGATCTTTAGACTAATTCCCAGCATCAACCTTTCCATTTCTCTCTGGGCACTTGCAAGTTTCCTCTTCAGGAATTTGGTCGTAGTTTATGTTTGCGATCCATATGTCATGACTGCGAGGATGCATATATTAAACAGTTTTCTTAAACATAATAGCAAGGAACCTCTTAGTATGCTACTGTGTCTGTCGAAGGCGCTCCAGCCTTGACTGATGCGTCGCTTTATTTCCTCTTTATTTAGTTGCCCTAAATATATATACGCGTCCACTACCTCTAGCGTTTCGCCTTGAACATATATCTGTTCGAAATGAACTCTACTGCTGAACATAACCTTTGTCTTTTTCCTGTTCATCTTTAGTCTGATTTCAGACTTTTTCTATTTAGATTGTTCATTAATTGCTACAGTTCATTTGCTGATTCACTGAAGAGACCAATGTCGTCTGCAAATCTTAGATTCATTTGATGTCGTTCCTTATTTTAATACCCTTTTAGTTTCATTCTGGATTCCATCACGTCCACTCTCCTCTCCAACGTACTCATTAATATATATATATATATATATATATATATATATATATACACACACACACACACATACGCATATGTATATATATATATATATATATATATATATGTATATATATACATATATATATACATATATATATACATATATATATATATACATATTTATATATGTTTATATATACATGTAAAAAGCTTTGGTGAGATGGTGATACCCTGCCTAAAACCTTTTTTAATTGGTATTTTGTCGTCTTTTGTTTGGAGCTCTATGGTTGTTGTCCCATCTTCGTATACATCTTCAAATATTTTACATTAGACTTCCATTTCTTCAGATAGCTTCTAATACTGCCAGTATTTGTAAAGGGGCTAATGAGTTTTGCCGTTGATAGTACATTTGCTGAAAAGATTGCATAGTTCTTTTTGTTGTGATTTCTCATGCATCTATTATAACGTCTGTACTAATACCGTTTTCTCCTGAAGTTTTCATGTCCTTGAATGCTCTTTTATTCTTCTGTGATATTAGGTACATCTCTAATTACAGTGTTTACTTCTGTTGTTTATTTGGCTGTTCATTTGGTTTGTATAAATCTCTGTAAAAGTCTTTCATTACTTTCATTATTTAATCATTGTTATGTGTCACTTCTCCGTCTGGTTTCTTCATTGCATACATTGATTTCTCTCTATTACAAGTCTATGTTTTTTCGTGCTAGTACCTAGAAATCACTGTCATTTATTTTTTGAATGTTGAAATTGCGTACATCCTCCCTCTTTTTTTATTTATAGTCCGTTAGTTCAGCTAAATGTATTTTCATGACCCTACGTTTTTGCATAAGCTTTTATTTTCTACCAAGAGCATGCTGGAGCTATGCTCTTTAAAGTGCAGGATCCTTTATTATGTCATTGAACTGTTGTTTTTTTGTTTTTTTTTATTTGGTCAGTGTTAATATCTTTGTCACTGAGAAGTGAATATCTGTTGAGGATGCAAGGCTAAATTGTGTCTTCAAGTTAGCTAGACTTGGCAGAAGATTTATTCCTTTCTCTTGCGAGATGAAATTTAATTCCGCCTCTGACCATTATATTGTCGCTGTCAACATTTACTTTATCTAGAACATGTTTTATTATATCGCACCTATTTGAAATTATGAAGTCAAATTCGTTTTTGATGTCAGATGGCGACTTTCATGTTCAATCTATTTCGTAAAAAGTATTCATGATATTAATTGACCGAGCCTCACCAAAATCGATTAGCATTTGTCCCCTCTCATTTCTAGTGCATACTCCGTGGTTCCTAACTACGGTTTCCCCTTCTTTTTACCTATCTTGGCATTATAATCTCTAATAAGTATTATTAAATATTTTTTTGCTCTATCGCTGGCTAAATGAACCTCAATTTCTTCATCCCTATGGCTGCTGATTAGAGCAAAGACTTGAAAAGTCTTTAAGTTGTACCTATTTTCTGTTTTATTGTTACTGAAGCCACTCTTTCGCTGACACTATGGAATTCCATGTTATTTTTCCTACGCGTGTTTAAACTAAGAACCTACCCTTAATTCCTGCTTGCTACCTTGGGGTTTACCTCTCCAATAGAGCACGTGTCCATCATTTAGTATTTTTTGTTCTTCGCCTAGTCTTCTAACCTCACAGAGTCCTACAACATTTCATTTAATAGAAAAGAGTTCCCCAAGCCTGTGCATATCACACTCTCGGCATCCGGTAGCATTTATATAACTAGTAAATATCGATACTGATAACCCCCACTGCTCTTAAACAATACATTCGTCGTTTTCTACGTTCTTAGCGTTATATATATATATATATATATATATATATATATATATATATATATATATAGCTGTTCCACTGTTTCTTTTTATGTAATTTTCTATTGTTTTTAGCTACATGAATTTAAATGATGTTTGATTATGATGGGGACCATCATTTGGAAACCAGGGAGATATGTAACCGCCTTTATATATATAATGTTACTGAAATATGTATGCTAATGTTATTCTATGTATCTATTGTTATATTCTAAATAACTTCTATAAGCTTTTATATTGTCACATGCATATATTCCCAGACATACACATATACATGCATATAAGCATGTCCATTCATTTACCTGTTTATTCATCTCTTCTTTCCATACTAGACATTCCAGTGTAGTGTTGTATATCCCTTTCTGCAAAAGGGAATATACTGTACCTTTCTTCACAATCGATTGTCACATTACCACTATTGCGACCTGTGGGTGTGATGGGATCAGATCCATATCAGACGAGACTGAGAAGCCAAATAGCACCATCTTGTCTTTCTTATCGTCGGGATTCAGTCTTGAGAGACACTCTTTCCTCCCATCTTTAAACTCCTTTGTTTCCTGTAGGAAATACATACATACATACATACATACATACATACATACATACATGCATACATGCATACATACATACATACATACATGCATACATACATACATACATACATACATACAATAATGCCCTGCTCTCTGGTCACCCAGATTGACAACCAGATTTTTCTCTGAATCTCTAATGCTCTGACCAGTTGGTAGGCATTGTCGAAGCCTACAGGTTTAGAGGGAACCTTACACCTTGGGGGTCCAGACTCTCCCTCACAGACTGTCTCTGACCTAGGTCCTTTTGGACCTCCCTTTCGGCTTGGATTTTGGGCTTTGGTCATGGGGGCAGCAACTGTTTCGGCTGGTTCAGCTTGTGCTCCAAATGCATGAAATTCAAAAGTTGTTTCATCCTCTCACGCCCCCACC
>NC_061847.1:14941811-14946811 GCF_019202785.1 Penaeus chinensis | reverse complement strand
GCATATATATTCATATATATATATGCAAATACAATTATACACACACATATATACATATACATATATATATATATATACATATACATATATAAATATATGTATTTACATATATGTATATATACATATACATATATATTTATATATATATTTACACATATATGTATGTGTGTGTGTATATACATATACATACATATATATATAGACACACATATATATACACACACATATGCATATATAAATAAGTACATATATGTATAAATATATATATATATATATATATATATATATATATATTTATATATATGCACACACACACACACACACACACACACACACACACACACACACACACACACACACACACACACACACACACACACAAACAGTGACGTAGGAAGGGCCCAGTGGGGAGCCCATAGCTGCCCCGTCTGCTTGGGTATAAAGACAATCATCAAAAGTGAACACTTAATGGTGGGCGGCAAGGTCCAGAAATTTTTTGTTGTCTTTTGTTAACCCATTAGTGACGGACATGGCATGTACGTACATGCCATGTGAGTTTACTTGTTAAATTGTTCCCCCTCTCATTGATTTACGAAAATATTTTACGTTACCTTATTTTGCTGTTACTAATGTTTATAACATTATAGTAGGTATAATATTTATAATAAAAATAACTCCATCGATCTTTCTTTCTTTGTTGGATTTCTTGGTTATCAACCAGCGGCATGTGGCCAAGGTTATTAAGCCAATGGATCCTATTCATTATATCAATCTATATATGGTCATAAAGGTTTGTCTCCCTTAGAAAAAGCAATTACTTCATGTATTATTTTTCATTATCTGATAACATTTTTGATGTTGTGAATAGTAGTTTTTGGTTTCTACAGTATTTTTTAAGTTTTGTCTTTTGTGATTACATTTATGGCAAGTTATGAGCAAATGTGCTATTGTAATGGGGGCACTGTGGAGGAAATTTCTTTTCAATATATGGTGTGAGGTGGGTTATTCTTGTGGCGTTTGTTCTCAGGCGCGACAACACCACCTCTTCTCTTCTGTTTCTTCTGTGGGCTGTGTCCCACGTTTCTATTACTGTTTTTTTTATTTTTTATTTTAATTTTTTTAGTTATGTCTAGGTTGGTGCACTCCCTTTGCCACAGGAGATGTATTTACTTTTATAAGAGATACAAAACACCTGAGATCTGTACGAACTAGGCTAAGGTCCAGATCACCAGTTGACTCGGCTAACTCGTCAGCCTACTAATTGCCATGGATACCAGAGTGGCCCGGTGCCCGTATTAGCTTGATTGATTTGTTACCACCATGTAGTTTACAAATTGTTATTACCCAGCAATTCATTTTTGTTGGTTTCTAATGATTGTATGGCTTTAAATCAACTTAATGAATCTGAAAAAAATAACTATTCTATTGTGGGTCGTCGATAGTGCAAAATCTATAGCGTTATCAAGAGCAACATTTTCAGCAAGAAAGATCGATGTATGATTCGGCAGTCTGGACTTCATTTCACATTCAGTCGAACATACATCCGCACCCACACCCTCATTTGTCTTGGAGCCGTCAGAGGTTCAGGATTTCGATCCGAGTAAATTTCAGGTATCCAAGATACAGACGCAAACAAGCATTCTGCACAGCATCCAAACCTTTCAAAATTGAGTTTTATTGACCCATGATCTAATTTAGACCTAATCACGGTTTTATATATCATTAGTAAAGACTTTCTATCAGTTCCCCATTTATTACCAGAATTGCACTATAATAAATTTAATGCTTTTTGACGTTTGTTCTTTATCTGACCAATGTGATCTTTCCAATCGAGTCTACAATCAAAGAGTAGACCAAGACAGAAGAATTTTGTATAGGTATTGGGTGGTTGTCTAGAGTTAGCCTTGTGAAGGCGACCCAGTCTGCTCTTTTTTACATTGAATTTAGGAGCTGAAAGCCTTCTCACTGTGTAGGATTAATATTCAATCAAAATAAGAAGATGATCGCTTCCCAACGAGTTGTCAATGGAGTGCCACAGGCACTTGGCTGCTATTGATGAAGTGACTAGTGGTAAGTCAATAAAGCTAAAATTACCGGTATTATCGTCCACCCGCGTCGGACTACCATCGTTCAGGACTAAATCAGACTCATTAATCAACTCAACTACTTGCTCACCTCTACCATCCACCCGCAGGGAACCCCATAATGTATGATGAGCATTAAAATCATCTAAAATTACTTTATTTTGTGGCAGACTATCCTGAAGAGCAAAAAGCTCATCATAAATTACCACTTTATCAGGTAGACAATAAACCGAACATGTAGTCAAATACGTGTTATTGATTTTTACTTTGCATGCGACACATTCCAAAGTAGAACCAATAGTCACCTCAGTGAAAGGGAGGCTATGGTGGATGTACATGGCGACTCCGCCTCCACCCCTACCCTCTCGATCCTTCCGACACAAATGGTAGTTCCTCAGCAAAACGACCTCGTCAGAGACGAGGTTTGTTAAATGCGTTTCTTGTATGACTATAATATCGGGAGCATAGGATGAGGCTAATAATATGAGGTCCTTACTTTAGTTCTAAGACTTCGACAGTTTCATTGTATAATGGTTAATGCGAAGATTACGTTTTATGGGGTTTAGAAGTGCCTTGTCCGCCAGTTTTAATTTTCTTTTTCTGGGAGGGAGGTTCGTCCTCCTTTCCCTCGCTACCCAGGGGCCGCCAATGGGTATTTTTGGAGACAGTAGCCTCCATGTCCTGCTTCTCGCTGCCAGGGAGACGCCCGTTGGAGGATGATCTGCTTCGAGAAACAGACCAAACACCAGGCGAAGTCCAGCCGCCTGGACGAGAATGTGCGATCCAGATTGTGTTTTGATACCATCCTCCTTATGATGCTGCTGCTTTTGCTGGGTTGATTCAGTAATTTGTTGAATTGTATTTTTCAATTCTTTGCTTTGACTCATTAATTCCTTAACCGTTTCCTTTAACTCTGCAATTTCTTTATCCTTAGCTGCAAGTTCCTGACTGATACCGTTTGCACTGGAAGTGTTGTAAGTTGCTGCTGAAGCATAGGAAATATTGGGTTTGCTGGTCAAACCTTCAACTTTTATCATTGCATCATAATGAGGTTTGTCCAATTTTTTAGCATCTATTACAGCGCATAGGTTTTTGCTTGTAAGGTCGCACATGGACATGTTCATATCCAACCGTGACATACTAAGGAATTTTACTTGAAGCAAAAGTCAAAAAGCACAATTTGGTTTTTGTTCGCACATTCCTGTCTTGGTAATGCAGTTCACGTCCGCTACACTTTGGTCCTTCATATTTTCCAGAATTTCGCTCTCCTCTATTGTCCTCATATCCCTGCTAAAGATTACTCCCTTGCAAGTATTGGGGGGGCCAATAGGGATAGTTACTACAACCTTCAAATCATGAATCTGCGTCAGTTTAAGCAAGTCCTTAATCTGGGAGTTGAATTGCAATTTTACAAGGAGGCTACCACCTCGCAATTTCCTGACAAAATCAAAATTGCCTTCCACTTGACCATCAAGGACCTTCTTGATGATGAAGGAGCTCACATTCAAAAGCGATTGATTTTCATTCACGCATTTGAGTCTAATACTTGCATTCTCTGGAGGGATTGAAAATAATTGTCATTCTCGTTTGTCAGCAGTTAGGGGTTCCGTTGTTCAAGGTTGCATTAGCCTTAGAGGAGTCATGAGTCGTCCTCCCTCCTTGAGGAGGAGAAGGGGTAGCCGGGGAGTCGATCATAATGGGTATCGGACCGAGTCCAACCCCTGGGCCCGTGCCCGTTGTCCTGAAGGGACCAGTTAACCCTTAACTGATCAACCTAACAGCAATAGCTAAGAGAAGAGTGTGGCAGTTTCCGTCCTTTACCCCCCCCCCCCCCCCAGTGGAAACCTGGTTGCGTTCTCCAGTACCAAAGAGTGATCGAGTTATGTGGAAAACACCTCCTTACCGCCGAATTTGCTTAGTGCGAAGGCTCAGGGAAGTCACATGAAGAGAGGAAGGGAATTCAGAATAAAGAAAAAGTGCGCCCAAAGGACGCCCCAGACTAATGGGACTCCCTATCCAGGGGTCAATGGCCGTAAGAGCTACCGTAGTAGAGTGCTGCGGGTCTGAGGTTGGGTGCTGACTACCACTACTGCAGTCTCGTATGACCTGCAAAACAAGGCACTGAGTGTGCAGGCAAAGCGCAAATTCTGAAAAATCAGAGGTTTACTCTACGTAAATTACTTTAACCAAACTCAGCAGCAATGCCGCTGAGCGAGACGAGAGGCCCCGGACACCAGGGTAGCTCCTGTGGCACAAGGCTTTGAATCTATTGCTGCTGCATCTTAAAAAGAGGTCTGAGCCGATCAAAGTCTCATTTACGAGTGTTACCATCTTTCTTTCCAGCGGCATGTGGCCAAGGTTATTAAGCCAATGGATCTTATTCATTCTATCAATCTATATAAGGTCATAAAGTTTTGTCTCTCTTAGAAAAGTGATTACTTTACCCATGATTCTTTCATCATCTGATAATATTAATATCTATAATTCTGAGCTCTTTTTTTAGTGGTTGTCTATGGTTGTTGTATTGGTTGCATACTGTAAGGATGTGGTTTATGGTAAGGTTGTTGCAATGGGGGCATTGTGGAGGGAATCTTTTTTCAATATAGGGAGTGAGGTGTGTTAATCCTGTAGCGTTGACCCTAAGGCGGGCCAACACCACCTCCTCCCTTCTTTCTTTCCTGTGGGATTTGTCCCACAGGTCTATATTTGTTCTGATTTTATTTGCGAGTTAGAGGTTGGTCCACAAGAGATATATTTTTGCTAATAAAGATGATTTTATACATTATTTCTCCGCCCACAGCAATAGAACCAAAAAAGGCGTGGTTATTGGCTTCTTCCTCCGAGCAATTAGAATCTGCAGCCCGGAGTAACTGGAGGAGGAAATGCAACACGTCAACAATACCTCCCAACGCCTCC
>NC_061847.1:14924311-14926811 GCF_019202785.1 Penaeus chinensis | reverse complement strand
CTGGAAAAATGCAATTTTGATACATAAAAAAAGGGGACAGAAAGGATCTAAAAAACTACCGACCCATTACCTCATTTCAGTTAGTTACAAACTGTTCACTAAAATCGTCACAACTCGTATCTCTGACAGTCTGGATTCTAACCAGCCAAGATAAAAAATAAACGAATATAGGAAACCCCTGTGTATGGCATTCGTCGATTACGAAAAAGCATTTGACTCTGTACAAATACCAGCAGTACTAGAAGCTAGTCAAGGACAGGGAGTAGAGGAGGTATATTGTAAAATATTGGAAGATATAGACGAAGAAGGGACAGCAACTATCAAGCTCCACACAGAAACCGATAAAATACCAATTAAAAAAAATGTTAGGGCGATACCATCTCATCAAGACTGTTTTGTCTCAAAATATGGGACGAATACCTAAACAATCTAAGATTTGCAGATGATATTGTTCTCTTCAGTGAATCTGCAAATGCAATGCAGCAATTAATGAATGATCTGAATAGAGAAAGCCTGAAAGTCGGATTTAGGATGAACAAGAAACAGACTAAAATCATGTTCAACAGCAGAGTTCAATTCGAACAGATGCATGTTCAAGGCGAAGCGCTAGATGTGGTAGACAAGTATATATACCTCGGGCAACTCGCACAGACAAACACATCTAGTGAAGAGGAAATTAAGCGACGTATCAGTCTAGGCTGGAGCGCCATCGGCAGACACAGTAACATACTAAGAGATTCCTTGACATTATGTTTAAAAAGAAAAGTCTTTAACCGATGCATCCTCCCAGTTATGACCTATGGATCAGAAACATGGACTACAACCAAATTACTGGAGAGGCAACCAAGAAGTGCCCAGGGACTGATGGAGAGGTTGATGGTGGGAATTAGCCTAAGAGATCGGATGAGGGCGACGTAGATGAGGGAACAGACAGACGTTGAAGATATACTCGGGAGCATCAAAAAGAAAAAAATGTCAATGCGCAGGTCATATGTGTCGAAGACAAGACAACAGATGGACAAAGAAAGTAACAAACTGGGTTATAGATAACTTAAAGAGGCCAATAAGTAAATTTGGGGGCCAAGACTGGAAGCAAAAAAACGCAAGACAAAGTTGGAAAAGATTGGGAGGAATGATGATGGTAATGATATATATATATATATATATATATATATATATATGTGTGTGTGTGTGTGTGTGTGTGTATATACAGGCACACACACACACATACACAAGCGCACACACACACACACAAAATAAATAAATATATATATGTATATAGATACATAGATACACACATATATATTTTTTCATATATATATACACATACCTTCACACTCTCTCTCTCTCTCACACACACACACATACTGATATATATATCGATATATAGATAGATATAGATATATATACACCTATATATATATGTGATTTTCTTTATATAAACACACACACACACATACACACACACACACACACACACACACACACACACACACATATATATATATATATATATATATATATATATATATATATATATGTGTGTGTGTGTGCGGTGTATGTGTGTGTGTGTGTGTTCTTTTATGTAAATATATACATATACATATATGTGTATATATATTTATGTATACATACGTATATATGTATACGTATATGCATATACATATGTATATATCTATATATATATATATATTATTTATATATACATATATATGGATATATATATGCTTCTACATATTTATACATATATACACATGTATACGTATGTATATGCATATACATATACATATATATATATATACATATATACATTGTTTTTATATCAATATATATGTATATTATTGTATATATATATATATATATATATATATATATATATATATATATGTATATTAATAAGAATGGGAAAACACTCCTAGTGTTGATACTATGGTTGAAAATCCCACAATACAAAAAGTAGCTTTAATGAAAATGAGACTAGAGTTTCTTTAGGTCTGAAGGGGAAGGGGAGAGGAAGGAGTATAAAAGAGAGAGGAAAGGCAACGCAATAACACGGGGCAGGTGAGAACAGACGAATGAAAGCGAAGGGAAGTCAGGTCTGATCAGAGGAACGAGTGGACTATACGCAGGGTGGCCGGCATAAGGGAGAAGGCGGAGGATGTGGGAAGCGAAGAGAAAAGCCGCTCTTCAAGTTGAAATCAGGCAGCAGCTTTATTAAAGAGAATTCCACCAGTCTTCGGGCGTAGACATCAGCGAAAGGAAAGACAATACGCGCTGTTGACCCGTCCATCTGATGGCCTGTGTCCCACTGATGGCAGAAGAGGGCGTTGCTATTGTGTCCCCTGGATACAGCGTATTTATGTTGAGACAGACGCTTAATGAGACTCGTGCCTAAGTATTGCTTATCATAAGAGGCACAAGGAACAGCATAGGTGCCCACCTTCGAGGGAAGAGGGAAGACTGGTATGGACCAGGTTACGACGGAGAATGTTCGCCAGGC
>NC_061847.1:14914311-14916811 GCF_019202785.1 Penaeus chinensis | reverse complement strand
GTCTGTCTATCTCTCTGCTTCTCTCTCTCTCTCTCTCTCTCTCTCTCTCTCTCTTTTTCTCTCTCTCTTCTCTCTCTATATATATATCTCCCTCTTTCTCTCTCTCTGTCTCCCTCCCTCTCTCTCTCTGAGGCTAGCCGCCGTGGTGATCGGACGTGTTTTTGCCTCCTCTCCGCCGCAGCCCCGCAACTCAGCAAACCATGCCTTCTCATGGTCCCGCAATGTCAGAGGGTAATCTGACCCCTCCCCCCGGGTTTGAGGGGGCCAACCAGGGGGCTTCCCTGGTGCTTCCTCGGGCAGCTAGCACGAGCTCTTATCCCCAGAGAGAAAGGGGACCCTTGGCCCAGGGTAATGTGCTCCCCTCCCAGGGTTCCGGGACCTCAGCCCTAGGATATGGGCCCCCCGGCAGCGTGGGTCAGAGCTGCCTCCCATCCCACGAGGATGGGCACCCCCATGGCAGCCAAGGTCAAGGCTGACCCCAGCCCAGGGTGAGGGGCCCCTTCACAGTAACAGCAATGATACAAGTGCAAACAGTGTAAATCAATTTGATAAAGCAATATATCAATTCGGCAGTGTAACAATAGTGCTAAACACAATCCTGTGTTTCGTTGCTACTAAACTAGCATGGCCAAGGTCGGTCATCTGGGATCAAATAAAAAAATATTACAGGCAGTCTGAAATTGAACAAGCCAATAACATTGTAATCAGTTTGTCCGACTCTACAAAACCCAGGAACACGACACGGGACGCTAAGCGGATGATAAACATTATCGTGCACACTATGATTGAACAGTGTGTCGGTAATCCAAACATAGTGTTCGCAACAACCACAACGGACACTCCCCCAACAGACTGGTCACCACCTAAGAAATCAGGTATTTCTACTTCTTTTGTTAATATTTTCCAAAAGAGTACAGACCAAGAAACACAGACCTGTAATGGGCCCTCCTGCACTGATCAAAATCTGATCAAGAAAACAAAATCGACTTGTTGATCGGAATATTCTCCGAACAGCAATTGTCCATTAATAAAACCATTGGACAAAAGCAAGCAGAGGTCACATCGGTCACCCAAGAAACCCCCTACCCCCCACCCCCCACCTGTGAGCAGACCACGTACGAAACCTTCCCTTTCACATCTCCTCCCCCAGTCACAACGCCTCCTACCTCCACCCCAAACCCCTCCTCCACACCTTCCACTCCCATACCCACGATCGGCAGTCCTCTCCCACAACCTTCCCCTCTCTCCCTGCCAGCGGCCAGGCAGCTGCCTCGCGCCCTTGCTGACTCGCCGGCCTTCAACTATGCTGAGCCACCCACGCGCCCCTCGCCCGGCGCTCCTAGCCAGCAGACCCCGGCCCATACAGACTCCCCCGCCTCCCCCAAGTCCACCAAGAGCCCTCCTGCCGTCAGACCCAAAATCAACACGCCAAAGAAGACCAAGGCTGAAGCTTCTACACAAGTAACAGCTAATCGGAGCTTTAGAAAAAAAAAAAAAAAAAAAAAAAAAAAAAAAACAGAACAACAGGAACAAGCAAACCGAACAACTCGACCCCAACCGCCACTGGGAGGAAACAGCTCAGCAGCAGGCGCAAGGGGCTATCGCCCTACCCTCTGCCCCCCCTACTCCAGCAGTGCCACCAGTCATCATTAACAACTATGCAGAACGGTCCACACAAGATGTTGATGAAGACGGTTACACAAAAGTCATATCGAGAAACCAGAGAAGAAAAGACAAAAATGACCGAGAACACCAAACACCAAAGCCGCCAAAGGGAGCAGATCGTCCCGACACAGTCTACCTTTACATCACCAGTTGTCACCCAGACACTAACGAAGAGGACATTGAACAACACTTATCAGAAAAGTTTCAAAACATCTCAAGTGTAAAAGCCCACAAAACAGTGATGACACATGGCTACTACACCAGCTTCACGGTGTCAGTAAGGGGAAAGGACATAAAGCCCGAGTTGTTTATAGACTCAGATACTTTTCCCGACAATGTTAAAGTGTTCTTAAACAAAAACAAGTACAACCGCGATCAGAATGTTTGACAAGGCAACGCCGTCAGCATTACCAGTGACTAGATCGCATAATGCCATAAAAATAGTCTCTCCTCGGACATTTTGAAGAAATTAAAATGCTAGTTGAGGAGAGAATCATAGACATATTATGCATAAGTGAAACATGGCTCCATCAGGAAATGGTCAGTAATTTCATCAATAATCTAAATTTTAAAGTGTATAGGTGTGATGCAGGGCGAGGAGGAGGAGTATGTATATATGTACGGGATACCCTGAAGTCAAACAGGATATCTACTACAGCAGTTAACAATACTGCCGTAGAAGATGTCTGGGTTACCGTACAAAGCAACATGCTTCCTTCCTTTATTATTGACGCTGTCTATAAGCACCCCCATGCTACCTCGGAATCTTTTGAATACATTGAAAAGGTTTTCAGAGAAATGTCTTTAAAAAAGAAACCGCTTTTCATCTTAGGTG
>NC_061847.1:14899823-14906711 GCF_019202785.1 Penaeus chinensis | reverse complement strand
TAAGAAACATTTTAAAAAATCACATTTTTTCGAAAACACGAGCCTTTATCCGACGGACGAAAATGGCTCCCGAGTGAACAAGCGCAACACGAGATGCGCAGAAAGATCATTTTCAAACCGCCGTGTCAAGTTTCTAACAATACAATCATAATAAACACTTTAGTCACACGTAAGTAAGCAATGTGGTATCAGACGAACCCAACACTCCAAACCTAACCTTATCTACCATCTATTTATTCCCTAGACGGAGGGGACAGACCCATGTACCCCCCCCCCCCACTTTTGATTAGCACTTCGTGTCAAGTGACACAGCAAAGTTACAGAAAATATTCGTCACACATACCGTCAGTGTGGAGGGAACATGTGAGCTGCCCAGCCATAGCCTTGCTTGGAAATAGGAAGTCCCTCCCTGCAGAGTCGCAAGAAAAGGTCTCCGCTTCGCCTGTGCGACCGCCACGGATGCAGCAAGAGGCCGGCCTGGTCGCCCTCATGGAGCCAAAATTGCACCTACCTACAAAAAAAATCATCATCAATACCACAGGGATGATCTATGATGCTAAAAGCGACACAATGGTAATAAAACAATATATAAATAGAAGATCTTACCCACGTCACACTGACAACGGAAGTACGAGGGTTCACCCCCTCCAAGGCCCCGGGGGGAACTGAGGCGGCGGTCGCCTTCCGCCGGATGGGAGGCAGTTGCGGGAAACAAGCGGTCGCGTCGTTAGATAGTTAAGAACGGATCATGGAAATGATAAGGGAAAACGAAATAAAAACGCATATAGTTTTGGGCAAGCAACAAAGCAGATGCATACGCATTCAAAAACGAGAGGAAAGATAATGGGGAATATGAAAAAATAATGATCAAAAATAACTAATCGGAAATGATTCCCAGTTTTGTCAACGGAAAACGCGACCCTTTTGGGCAACGGAAATCGCCTGAATCGAATCAAATCTTTGCAAAATCTTTGTAAATGCTTCTCGTGGGCTGGGGCCACGCCATCTCGTAGCGTCTAACCAAACTAATGAAGGGACTAGTTATTTTTTCTTCGTTACTAAACACTTAAAGTAAACAGAAAACATGCTACATAATTTTCTTCATTACAGAACATTATCTGAACGCAAAATCGTAGTAAGGCTACAATGAATATAAAGATGCTGATAATTAGAACATAAAGTATGGCGTATAGGGCATTGTCTTGTATAAACATATAGATCTATCCAATTTTGAACTAAATTAATCTATGAACATATGGAACAAATGTTCATGATATTTACACTGTAATCCAGCATTGGGGCTTCCCGCGCGCTCTCTACATACTGCTGGGCGAACTAGAGGCGATGTTGGCAATGGCGTTCGTTTAACCTTTCTTTGATAACGTTCTGTGAAGTAATAAATGCAGTTAAAATGTAAACATCAAAGTAATTCAATTCCATCTCGTGGTTGCTTATTCTTGGAGAGAGAGTCATGTCAGAAAATGCAAATGAAATATAAATTTATTAACAACAAAATAATGTTATACAGGAGCCGTCCGTGGCAACACCGTTTTTGGGCATCCTCCTCACTCGCGGGATAAAACGCTCGTGGCCTCGGCTTCGGCGAAGGGAAGACGACCGAAGTTCATGTTACAGTATGAAGGGAGATGCAAGAGAGCGCCTGGCAATGCAAAGTAGTCTCTCCCAGTCTCTTTAAGGAATATACAGGGCAAAACGACGCCACGTCGTGGCTCCGAGTGGAGTGTGTTGCCACCTCGAGTGCGTCAGTTTCCAGCTATGGTAATATTCGTAAGCCTGTGGGAGAGGGAGGGGGGGGGGGGGCAGATATCCAGCATTGTTTTAAGCCTCCTGGTGTGAGACGATGTGATATTGCACACTGTATATATACATATATACGGGCCCAGAATTTACTTGCAAAGGAGTGTGTTCACCGATTGTTACTTGCAAAAGGGGTTCAAGTCACCGATTGTTCCTTACAAAAGGGATTGAGGTCACCGATTGTTCCTTGCACAAGGGATAGAGGTCACCGATTGTTACTTACAAAAGGGATTGAGATCACCGATTGTTCCTTACAAAAGGGATTCAGGTCACCGATTGATCCTTGCACAAGGGATAGAGGTCACCGATTGTTACTTGCAAAAGGGATTCCGGTCACCGATTGATCCTTGCACAAGGGATAGAGGTCACCGATTGTTACTTGCAAAAGGGATTCAGGTCACCGATTGATCCTTGCACAAGGGATAGAGGTCACCGATTGTTACTTGCAAAAGGGATTCAGGTCACCGATTGTTCCTTACAAAAGGGATTCAGGTCACCGATTGTTCCTTACAAAAGGGATTCAGGTCACCGATTGATCCTTGCACAAGGGATAGAGGTCACCGATTGTTACTTGCAAAAGGGATTCAGGTCACCGATTGATCCTTGCACAAGGGATAGAGGTCACCGATTGTTACTTGCAAAAGGGATTCAGGTCACCGATTGTTCCTTACAAAAGGGATTCAGGTCACCGATTGTTCCTTACAAAAGGGATTCAGGTCACCGATTGTTACTTGCAAAAGGGATTGAGGTCACCGATTGTTACTTGCAAAAGAGATTGATGTCACCGATTGTTACTTGCAAAAGGGATTGATGTCACCGATTGTTACTTGCAAAAGGGATTGATGTCACCGATTGTTACTTGCAAAAGGGATTGAGGTCACCGATTGTTACTTGCAAAAGAGATTGATGTCACCGATTGTTACTTGCAAAAGGGATTGATGTCACCGATTGTTACTTGCAAAAGGGATTGAGATCACCGATTGTTACTTGCAAAAGGGATTGATGTCACCGATTGTTACTTGCAAAAGGGATTCAGGTCACCGATTGTTACTTGCAAAAGGGATTGAGGTCACCGATTGTTACTTGCAAAAGGGATTCAGGTCACCGATTGTTACTTGCAAAAGGGATTGAGGTCACCGATTGTTACTTGCAAAAGGGATTCAGGTCACCGATTGTTACTTGCAAAAGGGATTGATGTCACCGATTGTTACTTGCAAAAGGGATTCAGGTCGCCGATTGTTACTTGCAAAAGGGATTGATGTCACCAATTGTTACTTGTACTCCCTTATTCCCTTATGCAAGGAACAATCGGTGATCTCACTCTCTTTGCAACAAACAATTGTTTCCTCTCTTCCTTTTGCTAGTAACAATCGGTGACCTCATCGATTGTTACTTACAAAAGGGAGTGAGGTCACCTATTGTTCCTTGCAAAAGGAAGTGAGGTCACCGATTGCTTCTTGAGAGGGAATGAGGTCACCGACTTTTTAATTGCAAAAGGGAATGAGGTCACCAATTGTTTCTTGCAAAGGGAGGGAGGTTACCAAATGTTTCTTACAAAGGGAGTGAGATCACCGATTGTTACTTGCAAAAGGGAGTGAGGAAACCGATTGTTACTTGCAAAAGGGTACAATTGTTAGCGTTAAGAAACTGAATAAGGTTGTCACGGGTATTGTCCTGCTTGTAGATATAAAAAAACTGAACTCGCTTTTGTTCCCTTAATAGTGTAGGTCATCGACTCACGTAGGAGCGTTGTGAAGGTTTTCTTTGGGCAGACCCTGGTGTTGTAGTAACCAGTGACCACTTTCGTAATGTCCATATCAACACTCGTTACTGTGTAACCGTTATACCAGTCATGAATACGTAATGTAACGTGGTGCTCAGGTTAGGAGGTTACTCCCAAAATCGGTAGCGTCCCCTAGATTCCAAGCTTGTTTGATATATTGTTTTAAGGATCTTTTTTCTTTTGTTTTGAAAGGTTTTAGTGGTTGCCATTTTAAACAACAGTAATCTAGTCCTTTCGTTTGTTTCGTTGGATAGTTCTTATTTGCCTTTTTGATTTGCATTTTATATATTCCCGTTTTCTATTTTCGTTTCGTTTTGCCGTTTATATGATTTCTTGTGTTTTTCTGCTTTTATTGTTGTTGCCTCTTTTTCATTAACTATTATATATTATTTCCTCAGTGTCTGATATAGTCTTTACAGTTCATATTCCTCTCACAGATTTAACTCTTCAAACTTGCATCAATTAATTAAGATATATGTGAGGAAAAGTTCACAACTTTTTAGAGAATTTACACATTATTTATTAACTGAAACAATATTATATAGCCAAAATGTAAAGCCAATCACATAAATTGATATGCCAAAAGTACAACATCTGAGTTCATTATAATCCAATACAGTAATTATACCACCTTGAATATCCATCTTTTAGTTTTAACAAATAGCTTGCTGCTTTACTCTAAATGTTAACATGCAAGCAACTACCTAATGTCAATTTAAGCTAGCTGTTATTAATTATGAAATTAGAACAAACAATATCAATGCCTAAAATGGATAAAAGCAACAAGTAAAAGAATTCCTTTCTCCACATGCAATAATTGAAATCTTAAAAATATTAGTAAATAGTGAAAATAATATTTAAGCAAGATGAACTACTTTACGAAGCAATCTAAAATCCTAAGTTAATGTGCTTATACAATTACTAACTTAAACTTAAGATTATCTCCATTAATAAAAAAAAAAAAATGAGTACACTTCAAAAATAGACAGAAAATATCTTATACTTAATCAGGCAATCATAATACTAAATTAATCTCGTTAAGCAGTAACTAAATCAAGCAAAAACTTATCCTAGAAAATACTTAACTGATACATACATTATGCAGACAACATTATTCTTACGCTCCACTGGAAATTAATAATCTTCATCACTGTTAAATCACACTTCCGTAGAGCTGAGATCTCTTAAAAGTAATTCATTAATTCCTTACTTTCTAAACTGACTTAATATATCCTTACACTTAAAATTCAAATCTATATGTGTTCAATTATATCATTCCTCAAACTTGACAATCAAATCTATAATTATTCCATTATATGATTCTTACTTCCAAAATTAACTTAATCAAATACAATTCTTGGTCCTGTATATAGCCACACATAAATCAAGAAATAATCCATAATACTACTTAATCCACATTATCCATAGCACATTCCCGTCCACTATGTTCCCTCAAGATAAGGCACTAAATCACTTCAACCGGGCTTACCAAGATGTGCCACAAAAATGTCATGGCTACTGGATGCTACTCCGAAATCTAATCCGCGTTTGTCTGTCACTAACCGTCTTTTATTCCCGATATGGGAGCCCATCCGGCCACACCCTTAACTGTTATCATGAATATAATATAATTTCTTTTCACTAATTTGATAGTTACCTGCGTCAGGACTTTCCTGTGTCCCAGCAAATTTTCAACACTGTATTTATCACTTTAAATTTGTCTACCTGCCAGAACTTTATTTTTCTTGTTCCCAGACTGGTGTATTATAATATATATAGTGATCGCTTCAAACTAGTTATTGTTTTCGCACTCGTGACTTCTTTTTTGCTTCTGTTAGTCCGTCACGTGGCGTCAATTTGTCACGATGTTTCACTTTGACGTCATGCGCCTCTATTTTTTTGTATCTGCGCCTTGTCCTGTTGACCACAATTTTTGTCTGGAGTCCGCTCAAATCCTCGCAATGTTATTCTATTTTTGATGTCTCGTCCCGGCTTGTTTGTTTCACCTGTTCATGTAGCATCCGCTTAGCCCTCGCGTTGTCCACGTGATAATGCCGTCGTGTGTCTACGACATTATTTCATTATTTTTCATTTGAATATTGTAAGGTCCTGCGAACCAAAACATTTTAATGAATTTACAGGTTGTTTTTTGTTATGAATTAGAACTATAAAAGTTAAGCAGCGTTTGTTTTAGGCCAAAGGACCTAAGGATTTGCTTATGATTATTGAAATGTCCTTTGCTTTCTCTTTTGTCATTTTGAACTTTCTTTTGCTGGACAGTCGTAGTTTTTTTTTTTTTTTTTTTTTTTTCTTTTATTGCAGTTGCCGTAGTCTTCTGTTCTCTTCCATGTTATTTTATTTCGTTTAAGATCTGTTTCAGTTTTCAGTCTCCTCCCGTGTTTCATTATTTATATTAAGTTTTGTTTTTAGCTCATTTAAGTTCACTTTCACTTTTACGGTTCCTGCATGTTTTACTAATTACATTTTATTTTATTTTTGCTGTTTTACTTTTAAGTCTTTCACCTGTTATATTTGCGGTTTGGTTCAGTTTGATCTTCATTATCTTATATTCTACTTGTGTTTTATTAACTATAATCAATTTTAGTATTAAATATAGTTTACTTTTAGCTTTTTCACTGTTTTACTTGCTGTAGAGTTCGGTTTTAATCCTCACTAGTTTTGTTTAGTTTTTAGTCTTTGGTCTCAGTTTTAGCCACCGTTTTGTTCAACTTTCCCTAAATGAATATTGTATGACTTATTTTGTTTTCTGTGAGCCTCCATCCAACTATCTCTAACAATTAAATAATTTGTTGAGCAAAACATCAAGTCAGTGATCTTGGTGGATCTGCTGAATCCCTGCAGTAGCAGCAGTAATGGTATTTATTATGAAGAAGTAATAATGATGATTCTGATACCATGATAATGATAACAGCAATAGCGATGATGATACTAATGACTGTAACATTAATATGTTACAAAAAATACGTTGATGTTGATAATTAATCATGATGCTGATGGTGCTGTTAATTATCAATAATCGTAATAATAATGAAGATGCTTATAATAAAAGCAATGGAAATTATAATGGTAGTAAAAATAATGAAAATGACCAAAATGGTTATTATGGAAATCATGATAATAACAGCGATAGTGATAACAATTTCGTTACTTTTATCATAATTTTCGTAATATCAATGAAAGGGTTGATAATAATGATGCTGACAATAACAACAACAGCAGTACTAATAATCTTGACAACAATAGTAATAACAATTACAAAGACAACG
>NC_061847.1:14874823-14877323 GCF_019202785.1 Penaeus chinensis | reverse complement strand
ATATATATATACACACACACACACACACATACATATATGTGTGTGTGTGTGCGTGTGTATGCGTGTGTGTGTGTGTGTGCGTTTGTGTGCCTTTACTTAAACATATATCTATATCTTTATCCATATATATATAAATATATATATATATGTATATATATGTTAATATATATATACATATATATACATATATATATATATATATATATATATATATGAATATATACTTATGAACCGGAAAGATTTGCTTGCGAGAAAGCTTGCAAATACTTTTTTCATGTCACCGTTCACTAATGTGTACACTCTGTCGCATATCGCATTACTGACAACACAAGTAAAAGGGAACATACTCTCACACACACACACACACACACATATAAATAAATATATATATATATATATGTATATATATATATTTTTTTTTTTTTTTTTTTTTTTTTTTTTGAACAGCATTCTTTCCATTACAGGACAAAGGCCTCTCTCAATTCACTATTGAGAGGTTATTTGGCATTCTCACCCTTGCCTGATTGGATGCCTTTCCTAATCAACCGCTGTTCGGTGTGCTAACTCTTGTGCCACGGCGACGATTTCCCCTATGTATATAAATATATGTATGTATATATATACATGTATATATATGTATGTATGTAAATATATACATATCTATATGTATATATGTATATATATGTATATGTATGTGTGTGTGTATGTAACTGTGGGTCACACCGACTCGAATAAAAGTTGCCGATCGAAAGAATAACTTTTACCTACTATCGTAACGTCGGAGCGTAGATCAATTAGGCGATTTATGAAAGCCCGGGATATATCTGTGCTCTGTGATATGAGGCAGATACTAGCCCCATACTGAATAATACATTTATAAAGAAATAAACAACTATAAGCAACCAAGTAACGTAACGAGATGTGATTGTTCATGCAAACCAAAAGGACGCAATTGTAGTTAACGTACGTATGACTCACAAGCAATAGGGAACACACGCATACACACACACACACACACACACACACACACACACACACACACACACACATATATATATATATATATATAAGTAGAATAATTTGGATGGACGGAACTACTCAACCACGTATGTAAATGAGTCTGAAAGTAGATTCATGACCACCGGAAATCAATGACGTAACCAATGACCATGACATTATCAAAAAGTAATTGACGTAACCAATGACCATCATTAACCATAGTTAATGATGGTTAGCAGGCACACCTTACGGTCGTACATGGCGCATCATAACAGAAAGTAGGCATAATTAAAGTGATTATCATAATCAATGATCGGAACTGGAAATCATTAACTTATGGTGTGCTAAAGATGAGCTCCCCTAACCCCTCACCTCCCCTCAGCTCCTCTCTAAAACAATATGCCACAGATGACCCCCCCACCCCCATCGGCACCCCTCTCCCACACCCTATCTCCCCGTACCACAATATTCATCATGTTTGAATTTGTAACTGGATCGATAATTTACCCTGTTACAGACGAGTGATCACCCCTCCTAATGAATGAGACTATCATAATCCAACCCGATGACAGGTGCTACAGATGACCCAATTGCTAACATACGCAAAGATATGCACCCGATGCCAGGTGCTGCAGATGACCCCCCCCCCCCCTCCCCCGCGACCCACCTCTCACCCCTCGCATCACGATATTCATCATGTTTAAACTTGTAACTGAATCGATAATTGACCCTGTTACAGACGAGTGATCACCCCTCCTAATTCATCATAATCCATAAATGTCCCTCTAATGATGCCTAACACGCTCACCTGAAGTGTGTCTCACCCCCTCCCCTCCTCTCCAAAGCAACAATAATAATAATAATAATAATACATTGAAGAAGCACACAAACAAACAAAAAAATGCATCCAGCTGCTGACATACGCAAAGTCCGAGGACAGGGAACTCCTCCTTCCCTTCCTACTGCCCCCCGATCCACATTTCCCCATATCCCGTTACGAAACAATAATGGTAAGAGGAAGAAGACGCAAACAAACAAATAGCACAAAAGACCGATAGACGTATTAGCTCACCCCAATCCCTCCCCCTAACCACCCTACACAAGCCCTACCTAATGAGATAATACGTGTTAAAGGTGAGTGACCACACCTATAGCTAATGAGCGCACACGATCAAAAACCGTGACAGCCTCATCCCTACCTCTCAGCCAGACACAGCGTGCCCACGACCCTGCGAGAGAGGGTAAAATAGATATTCTCAGCTGCTCTCCGGATGCGATACGGGTCAAGGATATTGATCTGAAAGGGATCATGGGTATTGATCCGATGATTACATTTAGCCTTCTGGCATGTCTTGACACGTCGTTTACCTTAAATCGCAAAAGCATCCCAATATTACGAATTCATTGCAATCAAAAGGGTTATAAAAATCGTTGCTGTAAACAGACACAAACACAAATCATATCGGCCGAGTTCCATATAACGACGATGATAATACAACCA
>NC_061847.1:14867323-14869823 GCF_019202785.1 Penaeus chinensis | reverse complement strand
CTTTATTATCATTATTGCAATCAATATCATAATTATTACCTTCATCGTTATTTTTGTTGCAGCTCCTCTTGATACTGTTATTAATGTTATTATCATTATTAATATTTTCACTGCTAATATTACCAATATCATTTTTATTATTGTTATTATCATATTATCATCATTACTATATTATTACGTTCAATATTGTTGTTATCATTAGTGTTATTATTATGAATGTTATTATCATTATAATCATAATTATCATCCATATCATTATCGTTATGATCATCTTTGGCCAAATTGTTATCATCCTTATAATATTCATTATAATTGATTTTATTGATATCGTCATCATCACCATCACCATCATCACCATTATTATCATCATTATCACCATTAATATTATCATTATCGACATTATTAACATTATCATTATCATCAATATTGATATTATCGTAATCATTATTATTTTCATTTATTTTCATTATAATGATAATGATAATTATCATTACCAGTATTATTATCATTATTACTTTTATCGTTATTAACACTAGCATTATTACTATTATTATTGCCGTTATCATTATCACTATTCCTATTATCATTATCATAATTACTATAATTGTTATAAGCATCATTATCATTATCACCATAATAATAATTATATTTTTTCTTATTATCATTTTCATTACCATTAACATTATTATCATTATCATCATTAGTAACATCAATACCATTATCATTATTAATGCTATAATAATAATAATAATAATAATAATGAAAATAATAATAATAATGATAATAACAACAAAAACGATCATTATTATACTATTGTTATTATCATTATTATTATTATTATTATTATTATTATTATTATTATTATTATTATTATTATTATTATTATTATCATTATTATTATCATCATCATCAATCACATTATCATTATTGTTACCACAATCATATTAACTCATTGTCGTTATTATCATCAATTTGGTTATGGTAAATGTTTGTCATTATTATTATCCTCATTATTAATATTGATATCACTTTTGTTGTTATTATCATCATTATTGTTGTTATCATTATCATTACTATTAGAAGTATTAGTATTGTTGTCATTAGCATTAATAACATTGCTGTCACTATCATTTTTATTACTATCATTATTATTATTATTAATGCTATTCCTACTATTATCATGATCATTATACTTTTACTTTCATTATCTTCTTTGCTATTATTATTATCATTACTATTATTATTACTATTGTTGTTTTTATTACTATTATCAACATTAAAATTGTTATCATTATTGTCTCATCATTATTATTACTATTACTATTTTTTTTACCGTTATTATTATTCATCATTATCATAACTACTATCATTATTATCATTATTATAAAAAAGTGGAAATTATTGATAAAGTTGGCAGATTAAATTACGGAAGGGAAAGGAACAAACTCATACGAAAACCGCAGCCAAGTTTAACAAACTTGAAGACCAGAATGACAGAATTTAACCTTAATATCTAAAATAGATATTCACTTCTCAGCGTCAATGATCTCAACATTGACCAAGTCCACAAACAGTTCAATGACATAATAAAGGAAGCTGCACTTGAAGTAGGTGGTAAGAACGTCAAGCAAAGCTCCAGCAAGCTCTCGGTAGAAACTAAACAGCTTATGCAAAAACATGGTCATGGAAGTATCGTCAAACAGGGCAAGATAGAATTAGCTAAACTAACAAAGAGTATAAATAAAAAGAAGAGAGAAGATTTACAGAAATTCAATACTCAAACAATGAAATACTTAAAACAGATAAAACAGTGATCTCGGTACCAGCATGAAAACAGCTAAAAGGTAACTCAGAATAGCGAGAAACCATGATGATAATAACGATGGTAAAAAAATAGGCGCTGGGAATCACACAATTTACATACCTTTTTGGTTTCCTTTTGTAACTACATTTTGGAATGTGCAATATCAAATAAACATTATTCCTAAAGTATTATACCATACATGTTTCGCTTCATTTAATAATGATAAAAATAATAATGTGAACAATGATAATAGTAATAATAGTAAGAGTTCTATTAATAATAAATATAATGATACAATTATTTGTAATAATAATAAAAATAAAAGTAATAATAATAATAATAATAATAATAATGAATAATAATAATAATAACAATATTGATGGTAATAATGATAAAAGCAATGATAATGATATTGATAATAATAATAATAATAACAATAATATTGATGACAATAATATCGAGCAGCCTCCCCCCCCGTGCGCTCCCCTGGTCGGGCAAGCTTTCCCGTCACGGCGCTCTTCCACCTGCCGGATTCCACCCCTTTTACTCGTATTTATTGTGGTTTTTGTCCTTGGTTTTCGTGTTTTGTTTGTTTTAGTTTGCCCATTTTTTGTACATTTTCTTTTTTGTTTTCGTTTCATTTTAATTAGCTTACTTTTTACTATTAATTGCAGTTCTTTGCCGGCAGCACTAGTT
>NC_061847.1:14834823-14839823 GCF_019202785.1 Penaeus chinensis | reverse complement strand
TACCCAGCAAGTAGGCTGTGGCTGTGAGTCCCAATGGGTTGGCGACCACTGAGGCTTGTGGGGTAAAGCCCACGGGACCCCCACAGGTGTATTATGGGACCTGCAGCCAGCCAAATATCGTTATATGGGACAATGTTGGTGGGGGTGGCAGAGGTGGCATTCACCCGGAGTCACTGCCCGAGGTTAAACCTTAGGTGGGCTGTCAGGGTAGAAGCTTGGATCGTCCATTCTTTGTGACAGGACGATCGATTACCACTACTGTCGATGGAGCTGTAACAGCTGAGAGTTGAAGTGGCTGCTCTCTCGGATGTGAGAAGACCTATTACTGGTCGGGCCGCAGCGAAGGTCACTCTCTCTCTAGAGAGTAGCCATAGCCATCTCCAGCTGACTTCAGCCCTCGGTCGTAGAGGTCACTCCAATCGATGAGCGTGAAGTTAACATTTGACTTCATGTCTTTTGTTGCTGTGTATGTCCCTACTGATGTGTATAAACTTGATGAAAGAGTCATCTGACTGCGATCGGGATGTCTGTCGGTCCTTATGGCTCGGAAGCTGATGGTAGCAGCAACGATAGCCTCCTTTTCAGGGACTCTGCTAAGTTCCAAGAAATTGAGGATTTCTGGCTCTTGGTATCAGTGCTCTGACCTGCATTGTTAGACCTGGTGAAGCGATGCAGGTAATGTGGACAGGGAAATTGCCCACATCCTCATCAGCATTCGCTGGAGGATCCTCCCGAGTTCGGTGGAACTGGTCATAGATTAGTTGTGGATACTCTCCGAGTTCACTTCAAAACTCCTCGTCATTCTAATGATCACCCTAGGATGTTTGGTGTAGACAGTTTATATATATATATGTATATATATATATATGTGTGTGTGTGTGTGTGTGTGTGTGTGTGTGTGTGTGTGTGTGTGTGTGTGTGTGTGTGTGTGGAAACGAAGGGTGGATGCAGCTATGCGCCACCGTCGGCGTTAGCTCCTCAATGATGATATATATATATATATATAATTGCAATAATTGCATACAAAAATATATATTTAATTGTGTGTGTGTGCTTGTGTGTGTGTATATCTTCTTCTTCGCCGTAGGCCTTGTCCCGATTATTTAGGGTCGGCCTGATTAATCGGGACCGTGTTCCACTGTGTTCTATGCCTCCCGCGTTCTCTATCAAGTTCGTAATGTCCTTAACTGGCTGTCCGTTCTGAGCTCTTTCAAGATGTCCAAACCATCGCAACTTACTCTCCCTGATCCTTTCTATAATGTTACATACTTTCAGTTCTTTCCGTCGGTCTTCGCTCCTTTCCCGGTCGCGTAGCGTAACGCCCATAATCCTTCGCAGCATCCTCATTTCAGTTGTTACGAGCAATCTTTCTTCTTTCTTCGTCAATGCACACGTTTCCAGGCCGTACAATATGTCTGGTCTTACTACTGTTTTGTATAACTTGACTTTTATCTTTCTTGGCATCCGCTTGTCATTGATCACACCGGAAGTTCCCTCCACTCGTTCCAGGCCGCTTTAACTATAGCCCTGATAGCTGGTTCCGAACCACCTCCCTCGCTCACCATCATACTCAGATATTTAAACTCGCTGACTTGCTTCAGAACTGTGTTGCTTCGGTTGTCCGTGATGTCGACTCTTGTTTTATTTCTACTGCTCACCAATAATTCAGTGTTCTTGATGTTGACTTTCAAACCCTTCTTCGCCATGCCTTCGTGCCAGACTTCCGATTCCTCTTGAATGTTCTCTTCACTCTCCGCCATCAGCACCAAATCATCAGCAAACAGAATATGTATGTATATATGAATATAAAAATGTATATATATATATTTGTATATATGTGTGTGTGTGTGTGTGTGTGTGTGTGTGCTTGTGTGTGCGCGTGTGTGTGTGCGTGTGTATGTGTGCGTGTGTGTGTGTGTATGTACATATGTATATAGATATGTATATATATATGTGTATGTATAAGCATCTATATCTGTGTGCATATATATATGTACATATATATATATATATATATATATATGTGTGTGTGTGTGTGTGTGTTTGTGTGTGTGTGTGTTTGTGTGTGCGTGTGTGTATGTGCGTGTGTGTGTGTGCGTGTGTGTGTGCGTGTGTGTGTGTGCGTGTGTATGTATGTATGTACATATGTATATAAATATGTATATATATATGTATGTATAATCATCTATATATGTGTGTATGTATATATATGTACATATATATATATATATATATATATATATATATATATATATATATATATATATATATGTGTGTGCGGGTGTGTGTGTGTGTGTGTGTGTGTGTGTGTGTGTGTGTGTGTGTTACGTCAAATACTCTGAAGCATATAAGTAAAAGGCCATTTTGTATTTCGATTCTTTATTCAAAACTTTATAACTGCTGCTCAGTTTTAATAATAATTGATTTCAAATATAGCTTTTGTGTATGTGCATTAATTTATCACGGATTTAGTTATTTATCATGCTGAGTGATGTGTCCCTCACTCTCATCCTTTCCTAGGCTCAGAATGGCTGCCCAGGAAGGACGGCGGCCGCCTCCTGGTGACCACGTGGCTCCTGGCGTCGCTGGTGTTCATGTCCTCCTACAGCGGCATCCTGACCGCCATGCTGACCGTGCCTCGGGTCACCATCCCCATCGACTCTCTGGCTGACCTCGTGGCCCAGGATGACCTGCCTTGGCGCTTGGAAGCAGGGTCCATGATGTATTCTTTTTTTGAGGTGTAAATGACCATCTGTGTAGGAGGGAAATTAATTGCGTGTTACTTTTAAGTCGGTTTGGGTTTCACTGTCATCGACCTGTAAAGGGAGGTGAATCGATTTAGAAATTATTGGCATAATTATTTTTGATTTTGTTTGTTGTTTATTTGCTAGGTTTGATTTTAATAGTGTGATGCAAATCTTTAAACAATCATAATGTATTTATCAGATACTTATCCTGAAACCTAGACTCAGCATTTTCATCTGCATTTTCACTTTAATTCATTCATATCTTTTTAAAATTTTAAAGTTTGTCTTTAGGAGTCTGAGAAAAAATGGGTCAGAAAATGTTCAGGGACAAAAACGGGCACGTTCCCAGGATGCTGGGCCGTCGGGGAAAAAATCGCGAGAGGAGACTTTTTCGGCGATCTGCGAAAAGCACGACCCCTGATGAAGGCGATGTCTTGGGACTTTAGGTAAATCAAACATCCATGCTTATCTAAGTAATATATCACCCTTAATTATTCTTCCCCATAAATAGTATATATATAAAAATTGTGTGTGTGTGTGTTGTTGTGTGTGTTTTGTGTTTTGTGTGTGTGTGTGGGGTGGGGTGTGTGGAAACAAGGGGGGTTCACTATGCGCCACCGTGGGCGTTAGCCCTCAATGATGAAATATATAAATATATAATTGCAATAATTCATAAAAAATATATATTTAATTGTGTGTGGGGGTTGTGTGTGTGAATACCCTTCTTTTTCGCCGTAGGCCTTGTCCCGATTATTTAGGGTCGGCCTGATTAATCGGGACCGTGTTCCACTGTGTTCTATGCCTCCCGCGTTCTCTATCAAGTTCGTAATGTCCTTAACTGGCTGTCCGTTCTGAGCTCTTTCAAGATGTCCAAACCATCGCAACTTACTCTCCCTGATCCTTTCTATAATGTTACATACTTTCAGTTCTTTCCGTCGGTCTTCGCTCCTTTCCCGGTCGCGTAGCGTAACGCCCATAATCCTTCGCAGCATCCTCATTTCAGTTGTTACGAGCAATCTTTCTTCTTTCTTCGTCAATGCACACGTTTCCAGGCCGTACAATATGTCTGGTCTTACTACTGTTTTGTATAACTTGACTTTTATCTTTCTTGGCATCCGCTTGTCATTGATCACACCGGAAGTTCCCTCCACTCGTTCCAGGCCGCTTTAACTATAGCCCTGATAGCTGGTTCCGAACCACCTCCCTCGCTCACCATCATACTCAGATATTTAAACTCGCTGACTTGCTTCAGAACTGTGTTGCTTCGGTTGTCCGTGATGTCGACTCTTGTTTTATTTCTACTGCTCACCAATAATTCAGTGTTCTTGATGTTGACTTTCAAACCCTTCTTCGCCATGCCTTCGTGCCAGACTTCCGATTCCTCTTGAATGTTCTCTTCTCTCTCCGCCATCAGCACCAAATCATCAGCAAACAGAATATGTATGTATATATGAATATAAAAATGTATATATATATATTTGTATATATATGTGTGTGTGTGTGTGTGTGTGTGTGTGTGTGTGTGTGTGTGTGTGTGTGTGCTTGTGTGTGCGCGTGTGTGTGTGCGTGTGTATGTGTGCGTGTGTGTGTGTGTATGTACATATGTATATAGATATGTATATATATATGTGTATGTATAAGCATCTATATCTGTGTGCATATATATATGTACATATATATATATATATATATATATATATATATATGTGTGTGTGTGTGTGTGTGTTTGTGTGTGTGTGTGTTTGTGTGTGCGTGTGTGTATGTGCGTGTGTGTGTGTGCGTGTGTGTGTGCGTGTGTGTGTGTGCGTGTGTGTGTATGTATGTACATATGTATATAAATATGTATATATATATGTATGTATAATCATCTATATATGTGCGTATGTATATATATGTACATATATATATATATATATATATATATATATATATATATATATATATATATATATATGTGTGTGTGCGGGTGTGTGTGTGTGTGTGTGTGTGTGTGTGTGTGTGTGTGTTACGTCAAATACTCTGAAGCATATAAGTAAAAGGCCATTTTGTATTTCGATTCTTTATTCAAAACTTTATAACTGCTGCTCAGTTTTAATAATAATTGATTTCAAATATAGCTTTTGTGTATGTGCATTAATTTATCACGGATTTAGTTATTTATCATGCTGAGTGATGTGTCCCTCACTCTCATCCTTTTCTAGGCTCAGAATGGCTGCCCAGGAAGGACGGCGGCCGCCTCCTGGTGACCACGTG
>NC_061847.1:14817323-14822323 GCF_019202785.1 Penaeus chinensis | reverse complement strand
ACTGATAAGGCTTTCCTCTGTAACAAACCAGTAGATGCTCACTTTGACTCTAGGTGTTCTACCATAATTGATTAAAGATAACCTTGTCCCCCTTCATATAAAGAAAGGAAATTTCATTACTCTTTATGACTACTCTGGAATAGGGAAAAACTTTTCTCGCGTTAGATTTTTTTAACAGGATGGGTCAATGCTGTTGCAGCCCCCATTAAATTTATGGATGCCCTCATGGGAATGGTACCGGGAGTAATGGCACCTTCTGTAGACATGCCAAATAAATTAAAATCACACTGTTAAGATCTCAATATCGTCATGGGGTTCAAACATGTAATTCCAAAATGAGAGAGGAAGAAAGTGTGCCATTTGTCCCTGATTCATCTCTTAAAGATATCTCTAAGAAGGATCTAATAAATGCGCAAAGTAAATGTCAAACTTTGAGGGATGTAAGAAAAAAAGTTGCTAATAACTAGACAGTAAAAAAAAAAAAAAAAAAAAAAACAGAACTGCCAAGTATGAGTAAGTTGACGGCATCATTTACAGAAAGTCTTATTTGAGTAAACATGATCATGAAATCGGGAGGAAACAGTTAGTCATGCCAAGTAGCTTTCGGCAATACACTGTCAACTGCTGACGATTCTGTTGTTACTGGGCACTTTTCTCATCGGAAAACTGCTGATACGATTTTCAGAGTTGGCTCGGACATAAAAGGGCACTGTAGGTCCTGCCATGTTTGTCAAAAATCTACACCTAAATGATAAATACAAAAGAAAAGTAGCTATCAATCTCGTTGACCCAACCATTCCCTCAGAACGGGGTCATAAGTATATACTAACCGTCATTGATAGTGAAACGTGGTTTCTCGAGGCATTTCCTCTGGGGAATATCGATATAATATCTGTGGCATCAATATCTTTCCTTAGTTGGCATAAAGAGATAAAGATGATCGAGGAACACAATCTAAATCGGATTTGATTAAAGAGATCAACTGCTTGTTATCCATCACACATTTTGCAAAAGAACCGTGGAGAGATTCCATGCCGTCCTCAAGCCGATGCTTCAGAAGCTGTGTAGAGAAAAGCCCAGTGATTGGGATAAATATATCCCCTCGGTTTCATTCGCGTATCGCGAAATTCCTTATGATACCCTGGGATTCTCACCTCTCGAACTATTGTGTGGTCGTCAGATGCGAGGACCTCTATCTACTTTGCATGATCTGTGAACTAACTGTTGCTTAGTCGTGACGGTCGCAGCAGTTCCAGGTGCATAAGGAAGGTCTTGGCAATAATAGCGGCGGTGATATCCTGGATTGGGGTGGCTTCAGGCCACCTGGTAAACCGGTCACTCATTGTCAGGACATAGCTGTAAACCTAGTTGACTTGGAGAGGGCCAACCACGTCCAGGAGCACATGCTCGAAGCGGTCGTCTGGTATCAGGAACACCTGCAGGGGAGCCTTAGTGTGTTGGTGAACCTTACTACCCTGGCACTTGATGCAGGTGCGGCTCCACTCCCGGAAATCTCTATTGATTGCGGCTTTCTGCAGGTGGTCAAATAGGGCGAAGAGGTGTTGCTTGTGCCCCTCACTAATGCTGCAAGCGATGAGAAAGTCATCGATGTAGACGAAGACACCTTGTAGTCCAAGACACCTTGTAGTCCATGGGTGACATGGTCCATGAAGCGTTGGATGGTCTGGACATATGTAGAAATTCGTATAGGCCAAAGGGGGTGGTTACCGCCGCCTTTGGAATATCCTCCTCGGCGATGGGGATCCGGTAGTATGCTTTGACGAGGTCAATCTTCGAGAAAATTGTGCACCCTGATAGTTCACATGTGAAGGAGTAGAGGTGCGGCAGGGGCAGCGATCCGGTGCGGTAGCTGTGTTGAGATGGCGATAATCACTACAAGGGCACCAATTGTCGTCCTTTTTCCATACTAGGTGTAGGGGGGATGCCCACTGGCTGTCGGAAGGGCGTATGATTCCAAGGTCCCTCATGTGCTCAAACTGCCTTGGTGATACAAAGATGATCTGGTGCGAGGGGCCTGCAACAGGAGTGGACTGGTGGGCCAGTCGTGACGATGTGTTGTATGACAGTGTGTGGCGGTGTTGTTGCCACGTTGATAGGTTTCATCAGTGCTGGAAAGCCATGAAGCAGGGCTCTGTAGGCGCATTGGTTGGGTAGCTCCATGTAGATGCGGGGGATCCATACTAGGGCCGACGAGGCGTGGGTGCAGGCTCCTGACTGGTGTACAAGAGATCCCCGTTTAAGGTCCACTGTGAATCCATAATGCGTGAGGAAGTCTGCTCCAAGGATTGACTGCTGTCAGCTTCAAGTGGGGGGCTCCGCTGAAAAGGAGTGTCATGGAGCGCTCACCGTATATGTTAATGGGAGAACAATTGGCGGCCACCAACGTGCGAGAGGCGGAAGAGGTCCTGTCCTTGTGGGATGCAGGAATAAGGCTGACGTCCGCTCCTGTCTCTATTAGAAACCGTAGGTGAAAGTTGATGTCACAGACGTAGAGCAGGCGCCGTCTGGAGCCGCGAGAAATCGGCGCTATCAGTTCCCGCGGTGCCCGTTTCCCGGCCAAGAGCAAGGGGGTTCGCACTGACGCGCCTGGGTACCGAATCTGGAGTGATAGAAACAATAGCTACCTGGAGTCGGGGAGCTGTGGCGGTTGTAGTTTTGACGGTACTGAGGCGCGTAGTCTCGTTCGCGCTCGCGATAGGCACGGGGCGATGCGGGGCTGCGATGGCGGGACCTGGGACTCAGTGAAGGGTCGCGGACTGCGAGCCATCGAACGGCGGTTGTGAGTTCGGCGACCTATGTAGCGAGGGACTCCAGGATTAAAGACGGTGTAGTGGATATAGATGAAACTTGTGGGTTGGTTTGTATAGCGAGGATTTCGTCTGCTTTCAAGGCTAGCTGCTCGGTGAAGCTAGTAGGACGGTCTGAACCGCCGCCGGCAGACGTTGGAGGAACATCGAGCGCAGAATATCGGGAGGCAGGTGTGTGTCGGCACGGGCGAGGGTGCGTTGGATGTGTTGGAGTATTTCAGAGGGCGTACGGCCGTCCGGTGACGTTGTCGTGAAGAGAGCGTGCAACGCGTGTCGTGGGGAAGGCGCCGCTCGCTGCAGGATTGCTTCCTTGAGGAGTTCATAGGAATTGTACTCGGGGTTGTTGAAGAGGTCGCTGACGGAGATTTGTCACCAGTATCCGATATTTGGTGAGTGGAGAGGTGACGTGGCGAGGAACTCCTGTTCCACCTGCAGAGACCATTCCGGAAGGCAGGCAATGGTGCAGGTAGGTAGTGGCGTTGAAGATGCTGACAGACTCATGGCTAAACTGGACTCTTAACTCCGGGGGTCACCAGTGTGGATGTAGGTAAACACAAATTACTCTTTATTCACGGAATCTACAGAGGGTGTATCAAGGTCAGAGTCAAGCATGTGTGTGTCTATATTTATATGTAACTATACATATAATTTATATAATATATATATAGTTTATATATAATACACACACACATACACACACACACACACACACACACACACACACACACACACACACACACACACACACACACACATGTGTGTGTGTTATATGTGAGCATATATATTATATTATATATATACACAAATACATATATATACATACACATACACACACGCACGTGTATGTATATCGTATAATTATGATCGGCAGTCAGTGTAACAGAGCACCCATATTTCGGCTACTAACCAAACTAATACATTTCATAGCATCCATTAAAATCTAGACTTATCATTAATCGCCATTTGTATGATAATCTCCATTGCAATTATAATTCTAAAGGAAAACGATAATAAACAGCAAGGGATCCGGAAAGTTCGAATATAATTTTGACAATCAGATACTGACAAAAAAATTCCCAGCCTCCCAGGGTCACGTTCCATTCATAACACACCTTTCCCCATATGACAAAGGCAAAACTTGGGAGTTGTGTATTGGAGGCAAAACCATTTTTCTCTAAACCGCCAAGGAGTTCAATGACTGCGCATAATGTAGTAGAAGCATCACACATAAGATTTGTGGCAATTCTGATCGAAAACATTAGGTAAATAGGAGCCAGTTCATCTTCTATGCCTTTAACAATTTTTTTATATGCTGATGAACAGTTCCATAATACACATAATATTCTTTAAGTTGTCAATGTATACTATAGTATATCCTAAACTGTTTTCAGATCAATTGCTTGAAATGGATATATATTTTATTAGCCGCGATAGTCCAGTGGTTAAAAAATTGTAAGTTTAATCTTTGACTGTAACATAAGCGTCGGTATGTCTTCATATACAACATGACGCCACCAAAAAAACAGTGTATAAGCTTCATGCTTAGGGGAATAAGGGTTAATGCTAGTGTAGAACAGATTTTCGCAAAAAAAGAAAAAAAAAAAGAAAAAAAAAGAACGTTTTCTCTAATCATCTTCAGTACCCAAAACTATTGTTCGCAAACTGCAGCTATGTGTATGAATAGCAGCAGAACTGATCGCATGCACATAACTGTAAGCATTTTGGGGAATCAAATTTATGCATATACATATATGTGATTTAATTCTAAGTATAATTTCATACTCTTGTCTGAGGATCATTATTGGTTTAAGTTCAATGATTTGTATATTGGAGTTAAACTGTTCTTTATCCGAGACGTCATACATTGCATTTGATGTAATGCAGTTTAGCTAATGCTGAGAAGTGGTGGATTGCGCATGTCTATACGGTATGCGTTTATTTAGTAGTGGAGGTGTGTGTGTGTGTGTGTGTGTGTGTGTGTGTGTGTGTGTGTGTGTGTGTGTGTGTGTGTGTGTGTGTGTGTGTGTGTGTGTGTGTGTGTGTGTGTGTGTGTGTGAGTTAGCTTTAGATAGTGAGAAGGAGTCGGTGGCTACACGTGCGTGTGTATACACACAAGGCTAAAATTTATATCACTGTATGGTCAGAATGTTATCTATAACCTGGCATCATATA
>NC_061847.1:14799823-14804823 GCF_019202785.1 Penaeus chinensis | reverse complement strand
TTTGGTCTTCAAGTTAACTAAGTTTGGCTGCGGTTTTTGTATGAGTTTATTCCTTTCCCTTCTGAGGTCTAATTTAATTTGGCCTCTGACCAACCTATGGTCGCTGCCAGCATTTACTTTATTAATAACTTCCACATTTTTTATTATATCGCGCCTGTTTGAAATTATGAAGTCAATTTCATTTTTGATGTCTGATGGCGATTGCCATGTCCATTTCCGCTCTAGTCTTTTTTTAAAGAATGTATTCATGATACTGAGTGATCGAGCCTCCGCAAAGTCGACTAGCATTTGCCCCCTCTCATTCCTAGTGCCTATTCCGTGATTCCCCACTACGGTTTCTCCTTCTGTCTTTTTACCTATTTTGGCATTAAAGTCTCCCATAATTATTGTGAAATGGGTTTTTACTCTTTCGTTAGCTAAATGAACATCTTCATAGAAGCTCTCTATTTCGTCATCACTGTGGCTGCAGGTTGGAGCATAGACTTGAACAATCTTTAAGTTGTACCTATTATTTAGTTTTATTATTACTGAAGCCACTCTTTCGTTTATACTATGGAATTCTACTATATTCTTTTCCAAACGTTTGTGAACCAAGAAACCTACCCCTAATTCTTGCTTGCTACCCTGTGGTTTGCCTCTCCAATAGAGGAGGTGTCCATCATTTAGTATCTTCTGTTCTTCGCCTAATCTTCTAACCTCACAGAGTCCTACAACATCCCATTTAATGAAGGAAAGTTCCTCAAGTAATGCTAGTAAGTCGGGTTCCGTTCTCATTGTCCTTATATTATATGTGCAAATGTTCATCGACGTGGGGCGGCCGGGTCTTAGCCGGAGATTCTTAGCACCCTCTACTCCGGAGCGATCCTGATCGCCGCCGTAACCAGGTGTTCCTTCGCTTCCGGCAATTGAGGGCCGTTGCTCTGTTTGTGCAGTCATGGTTTTTGATTGTGAGGTAGGCAGCCGAGTTACCTCCCACCTACTGGCTTAGGTGTATCTTGGTGGGAGGGGGAGTATTTTAGCCGGGATGCTACTGATAGGCCCCTCCAGCAAGGTTAGCCCTGTCTAGTGTGGACCTATGAGCAGCAACACACGGGCCTGCTCACTACACCAGGGTATACTACCGTGAGCATGAGCTTGAGTATCAGAAGTGCGTTTATTTGTGATTTGTATTTTTATACACTGATTTTATTTATGCGTATGTGCGCCTAGTGCAGACATAGTTGTTCTACCGCAAATGCCCTAATTACTACGCATATGTTCTTTTCGTGCACATGCAGCATACGCCTTTACTAAGCTCCTATGCATATGTTATGCATACATACTCACACATTATGCACAACTACACCCATGCTCATGCATACACATATATAAACATACATATGTATGTACTCACCCACACGTATGCGCACGTATTCATGCTCACATATGTTGTATACATACTTATGACTATGAATACCCATATAAATATGCATATACATTGAAGCACACACACATACATACATATATATACACATACACACATATATGCACATATATAAATTTATATACATATTCACACATATGCACCCATACACACATATATATACACATACATATGCACATATATATACACATATACATATATCCACATACATACACATACATATATTTACCCATATACGCATACATACTAGTATACATATGTACACATACATACTCGTAAACATACATACACACATATATGCATACATCCATATATACATACACACATAACTACCCATACATACACACACACACAAGGATACGTACACGTAATTTTGCATACCTCAGCGCACTGCCGTGTATACGCACTCATACTCGTGCACAAACGTTTGAACAGCGTCTGCATGAGCGCACGTACGTACTCCATTACAATGAGCCCATGCATTATAATGTGCATAGATTGCCCAGGCCTGGGGGAAGGCGGATGATATGGGAGAGGAGGATTTAGGACGGTGTTGGAAAGGGTAAGAATGGAGTATCTGGCAATGAGTAAGAGAGGTGTCGCGGTTAGATCAGTGATAATAAGTGCTAAAAATTGCGAGTGAGAAGTGATAAGTGAAAGTGCTATATAAGATAGGAAGATTCGTAAATATATTGAGCCCATATTCTAACCAAAATAGTAATAATAACTCATCCAAACGTCTCACAATTCTATAAAATTCAATATTGATCATGCATACGTGTACCTTTTAAACTAAAAGGGATGCCACAAAGTGCCAACTAGGAATGCTAGGTCTCATCAACGTGCTAAATAAGTTCATAAGGTCCAAATGCTCATCGAGAGTGCCACAGTAGGTAGAATCAACGGTAAAAAAAAGGGAAAAAATCACTCCCCACTAGGAAAGAATACCGAATTACGATATTATAAAATGGCAAGCATCACCGGTTCCCCTACCCACAGGACGCCAAATCGCACGGTTATTCCAGTTCAGTTTCCCCTCAAATAGATTCCCTACGAAAGAGCCAAACCGCCAGTATGTAAGTACAGTACATCACAAAATCAGGTAGGTCTAAACATGATTACCTTAAAGTGAAAAATATAATCAGCCATCCGACAGAAGTCCCACCAGATAAGTTAAGCATTAACAAAGCGTAATTCAAGCGATGGCACCTCAATCGAGTGCCAGACGCTGATATATATATATATATATATATATATATATATATATATATATATACATACATATACATATAAACACACATTTTGTCCCGACGTTGCACTAGACGGACGTGCAAGTCGGAGCTCCTGGGCAGCCAAGGCCGGCTGTTAGCCTCACTTGTTAGTTTGCTCCTTCTGGAATTGTATATTCACTTAGGGTAGTACAAGTGCTGTGCAGTGACAACTCTGTGATTTTCAGTGAATACCATAGTGTCAGTGTACATTCCAAGAAATCGAACTTTACTTGTAATACATCGGCCTCCACCTACTGCCACACCCCTTTCCCTCTTGCTCTGTATTTGTGTACCGCTGATTTTAAGTATGGTACATCTTCGATACAAATATTCTCTTAAACACAGTTGTGGATACCCAAACAGTGAAGTAATCCAAAGACTAAAGAATTTAGACCTTTTCTTGCCCGGGGTAGCAAAGGAGGCCGTCACATTCAATGGTGCATACCCGTACTCCGAACAAGGAACACGGAAAGGAGGGCCCAACCAGCTAAACCCTACCGACATTTTGAAGTTACCCGACTCTGGTACAGTTTCCCAAAATTCCTCATGTCTCAACAACAAACTAGACGTGCTGCACACTATCATCACTTCTGAATCACCGGGAATTGTAGCCATCACAGAGGCCTCCGCAGAAACAAATGGGGTCCCAAAAAGATCTGTCGCTCTCCCCCTTGGACGTGGAAGTTCCGGATGACCTGGAAGTGTTGTAGGTATGGGTTACCCATCCTCACCACCCTCGCCTCGTCGCATTCTTCATCTGCTGTGTGCTCTACCACCCTCCACGAGCCCGCACCAAACAGCTGTTACTCAGCCACCTGACCCACACCACTGAGATTCTGCGTGTGTGGTACCCTTCATGCAAAATAATATGTGGTGATTTTAATGAAATAGACACCTTTGAACTGCAAAATGAGCTCCATCTTTCACAAGTAGTCAACTTTTCCACTTATGAACAAAGAACCCTGGATATGATCCTTCCAAATTTACATGACTAGTACCAGCCTCCTCTACCATATTCTCCTGTCGGTCGCAGCAGACACGTATCAGTGTTATGGCAGCCTTCATCAAACATCTTTCAGCCAAAGCAGACCAAGACCAGAAAATACAGGTCATTCACATGTTCCTCTGTCACACAGTTTGGGCAGTGGATTATCCAACACCCGTGGACTGACGCTCTTACAGCTGTTGATGTGGAGGACAAGTGGCACTATTACCTCTTGGCCATCACTACAGTTTTCCACTACTTCTTTCTGGAAAAGACACTTAGCACACACCCATCAGACCTGCCTTAGATCATGGGCCGCATCAAACGCCTCATTTACCTGAGAAACCAAGCCTTCGAAGCGCACAACATCACCACCTTCAAATCACTCTGCAACACAGTCATCAGGGAAATAAAAACAGTCAAGAAAACCCTCTACCACAATAAATCACAACACCTACAGCCCAGCCAATGGTACAGGTAAGTTCGAGAACTGTGTGGCCTTGCAAATCAGTCCCATGCACCAGCTGCCTCAGCCCCAGTGAAGCAGCAGAGGCTCTTAATGACCACTTCGCCTCGATTTGCCAGCAGCTACCCCCGTTGGACACCACCCACCTTCCCACCTACCTACCGGCCCGCTCACTTGCTCCAACAGTCAGCCAGTTCCAGGTGCTTCAAAAGCTGGAAAAAAATCTGAGAGCCACCATCCGCTTTGACCTCATCAAGGAATCCGCAATGGAACTTGCCATTCCTCTTACCGTCATAATAAACACCTCACTGCAACAGTCTAAGTGCCCATCACAATGGAAGACCGCATTTGTCACCGTCATTGGGAAACCCAAGCCTTTTCTCATTGGGTGAACTACGACCCATCTCCATAGCTCCGTTGCCTGCCTGCTGTGTTAAAGCTTTTTCGCCGACAGGGCTTACCAGGACCTCGCGCCCAGCGTTGACACTCGGCAGTTCGGTAATATGCGCTCCTCCTCTAACATACACTGCCTCGTCAGCTTCCTCGACTTCGTCCTCGCTCACCTTACCAGAATCTTCATAGTGGACCACACTACGGTCATCTCAAAAGCAGCAGCTTTCACAGGCATCAGGGAGTGCCTCATCCCCTGGCTGGCAGACTTTCTCTCCAACAGGCAACAGGCCATGCGCGTGCAGGGTCAAGTTTTGCCACTCACGTGTGGAGTCCCCCAGGGGACTAGAATGAGGGGGGGGGGGGCAATGCTTCCTAGTCATGATTAATGACGCTCTCTTGGAAATACGTGGATGTCTCGACCATCGCCGCCGCCAATGACAATTCCTCCCCTGTCCACTCCGC